>NC_012877.2:35760883-36020367 GCF_000003195.3 Sorghum bicolor | reverse complement strand
ATGTGGAAGCTCGGTTCGGTCTGTTTGGAGATAGTGCTAATCTTGATGTAAGATAGGTGCACGGTTCTCCTAGAAATCAATTTATACGTACCCAATAGAACTCTTAGATGACGTGTGTCATATGGAGTCTCGCTTTGGTCTATTTAGAGACAATGTTAGTTTCAGTGCAAGATAGGTGCACGGTTTGCGCCTAATGCACCATAGGGTCGAAACCATTGTGGAAGCACCCGATTGTACTCCTAGGTGAAGAGGCTCAAGTGAAAGCTCGGTTTGGTCTGTTTCGATATAGTGCTAATCTTGATGCAAGATAGGTGCATGGTTTGCATGGAACATACCATATGCTCGGAAATCAATTTGGACACACCCGATAGAACTCCTAGATGATGTGCGTCATATGTGGCAGAACCCCCTAAGTGTTTGGGCCCACCGGCACCTGCCATTGTCCTAAGGACCTCTGACGGTGATGCCGGGAGTCCTCCCACTTTAGAAGTCCGATGAGCATCGCTGGACGCTCATTCCACTGCTACCTGTGGCGTACCAAGCTGGCTCGTCCTGACCACTGGTAATGGTCAAACAACGAAAACTGCTTCTTCTCGCCCTTACAGGATAGCAAGTGGCCACCTTAACACCAGGATCATTCGTTGCGAAGATAAAGCAGTAACTCAACGACACAAGACCAAAATAATATTTCAGAGTGAAACAGCGGAAGTATTACATAACTTAATTTACAAAAGGAGTTTTTCCAAATAGTAGAGTGTTATTACAAGCCTGGTCCAGCGGAGCAACTGAAACTTTAGTATAGACAGAACAAATTTACAGACCCTGCCCATGGGTCACGCTCACTCTTCTTCGTCGTCAACTTCGACGACGGTCACACAACAGGGTCCGAAACAAGTCGGCTCCTGCGCTTCACCTGCAACAGGGGTATTGAAACCCTGAGTACGGGAGTACTCAACAAGACTTACCCGATGGGAAAAGAGGAGAACTTAGGGATGCAGGCTTAGGGTAGACAAGGGGTGGCTGAGCAAGGAGCCAAAGTGTTTTGCGTAAAAGCTTACTAGTAGTGCATCCTTATTTTCAAGTTTTACCCCGAATTCCTCCCTCGCAGAGGCCGAGGAGTTCGAGGACAGTTTTACTAGTTATTCCTCACAGACGAATCCATGAGTTCCTAGTCCTATCATAAAGTATTAGTTATCGATGGTCATAGCTTCATGTCGCTATGAGTCCGGGAATTGGGATCCGAACCTCATGAGACATTTTCCCTTTTCTCATTTTATCACTTAGTTGCATATTTAGCTACGATGAGGGTCGAAGGAATTGAGTCTCCCAATCGGGGAGCAACGACGATTCGAATCGCTTAGCAATCCAGCTGGAGTTCCTAACCACCCGACATATGTAGAACCAAATCTTGCATATGTCGACCCAAATCAAGCTCTCCCCAAATTTGACCAGGTTCGCGGCACCCGAGAGCACAGTACTCCACCATCCTACAGCCGATCTAGATGTTTTCCGGTCATCTCAGATCCGTAAGGTGGGTACACACTACTCTCGCCATCTTTCCACTCCCAGTGCGCGAGTAGCTGTTCGCGTCGAGGGATCACAAGACCGGGCTTACCGAGGGCAAGTGGCTAGTACTATAAATTCTCAACCCAGCAGGCCATCAACGGACCGGTCCTTAACCGACACAGTTGGAGACACTACTTTAAGACTCCATTCTTAAAGCAAGTCCACCGACCGGTCTCAAGTTGAAACATCATTGATCATATGTATATCCCACAACAACCCTTCAAACTTTCTTGTTTGAAAACCTATCTAGTAGCAGTGCTAAGCATCGCTACGCAGTTTTTAAAGTAAAACAGGTGCCAAGGACAAGATAACAAATATCAAGGTGGTAAATGCAGCAAGTAGGTTCACCCAATTCTCAACTACCTAATGCAGCATTTTCAATTCATAAGTGACAAAAGATTTAAAACATCCAAGGAGGGGTTAATGCATCCGGGGCTTGCCTTGGTTGCAGGGCAGAGAGGGACCCTCGGAGACTTCCCAAGTCTCGGATCCGACTTCCTCGAACGGAGCACCGACCTCGGGGTTCGGTTCAACGAGCGCTCCTTCGGTCACGGACACTATACGCAAAATGATGAATGCTCATGATATGCGTATGACAAAAATGCAAGAAGGACTAAATCGAGTACAACTTGCCTTCTCGGTGCAACACAGAGTAAAAAAATAAATAAAGTTGTTTAACAACTTAGTGTCTTTACCCAAGAGGTTGCATCAGTAAATTAAGACTTTATTTAAATCATAATTATCTTAAATCAATTAATTATTAAGCCTATTTACCTTAATTAATTCTTAATTAATTACTAATGACAGTAATTAAGCATTAAGGCTAAACAATAATTAAATGCCAAAGGTCATTAGGGTCAATGACCTCAGGTCATCACACAATCCCAAAATCACTCAACCCTAATCATGAGGATTTGATTAATTATTGTTTAATTATTTTGGAATTATTATTCAAGTACTAAATAAGGATTTATTAATATTTTAATCAAACATTATCCAAATGCCACCAAATTTTGTGTGGAGCCAGGGAATAATATTCAGAGGCTCTCCACCAATTTTGGTGATTTTTGCACATATAAATAAATTATTAAAATTCCTAGAAGTTTTATTTATTAATTAAAAAGCCAATTTTTACAGACATGTGAATTATCAGAAAACAGAATCCACTATTTTTCTTGTGTTCTACCCACTTTATGGAACCTATACAAAAATTTGCATCATTTTTGGATTAGCACACAATTTATCACATAATTTCAAACATCCAGCAAAATTTGCATAAAAAGGAAAAAGAAAAAGGCTTTCGCGCAGCGGGTGGCCTGGAACTTGGCCCGCAAGCCGGCCCACGCGCGCTCGGCCTGCTCACGCGCCGCGCAGACGGCCCGCGTGGACACGGTCCACTCTGGCCCGAGCGCTTCCCGCGCCCGCGCCCTCGCCTCCTCTCAGGGCGTCGCTGACAGCGGGCCCCCGCTGTCAGCTTCGTCCTCAAGCTCCGGCCGGCCGAATCGACGGCGCGACCGAGCCATCTGCGCCCCCTCTGCCTCTTGCGATTCTTTGGTCGTGTTCTCCACCCCAAGGCGCATCTCTGGACACCCTTTGCACCCCCTTTCTCCTTCCCTAGCCCCCGCGACCACGGACACGGCGGACGGCCGTCTCGGCCGAGCCGACGCCGGCCACTACGAGCGAGTAGAGCGCGACTTGAGCAGCGCAAAAGCATCAGGGGCTCACCACGACTTCAACCGAGCAAGAAGCGGCGGCGGAGGGGCTCTGGTTGACGCTGGCCACGGTGACGTGCTCGCGGCGGCGCTCGGCCGGAGTTGAGAAGGGAAACAGCTCGGGTTGGAACTACGGTAGGATAGAGCGTGTGTTTGGGGGCGCAATCGGTGGCGGGGTTCAAGGCGGAGTCGCTGGGGTGCTCAGGTGGCTTGGAACGGCAACGAGTGAGGCGAATTGGAGAGGCGCAGGGAGCTCGTCGGCGATGAGGTTCAAGGAAAAGAAAAGAATGTCCCGGCCGACCGAGGCTTTATCCACGCGGCGGAACAGGTGATGTGGATGAGGTCGTCCGCGCGAAGCTCAGCAGCAAGCAGCTGCGTGGCCAGCTGCGTGGCGGCGCGCGCGGAGGCGGCTCTGCCCCGGCGGCAGAGCACCCCCCCCTGCCGATCACTGTAGCCAACCTCATCCACTCAGTTTGTCTCTTTGTGAAATCCGACCAAAATTTGAACTAAAGTCAAATTTCCACCAAAACAAAAGTTGTGCCAAACTTTGTAAGCTACAAATCATATTTAGGTGACCAGAGCTGATTTTGAGTGTAACAGGGTGAATTTGGCCAAAACAGTTTGAAAATCAAACTCAACTCAAAGAAATTCCAAATTTTTGAATTGGGGCAAAACAGAATTTCCAAAATTACTTTTGATTTTGTATAACAACTTGAAAAACTCCCAACATGAAAGTTGCTCAACTTTTTGTGCTCTACAACTTTCATGTTGACCACTTTTCAAAATTCCAAATGGATTTTGAATTGGGAATTTAAGTTGGAAAAGGGGACACTTTCTGGAAATCTGTATTTTCAAAATTACTTTGAATTTTGTATTGAACTTCAAAAACTCAAAACACCAAAGTTGTACATCTTGCCAAGAGCTACAACTTTGCTTTTGAACTCAACCTCAAATTTTTCTTAGTTTTTGACTTATGAAAAAGGGGACAAATCTAGGATCCAGAAATCAGGGTTTTCCCCCCCTAGTTCTTCGGAAAACTTCCACCCTAGGGTTTTAGCAACCACCTAAGCAACAACACACCACAAAAGCACACTCTACTTCCCTAAGCTCAAGCAATCAAAGTAAACTTATTTTAAGTTGATGCATACTAATGTGCTTTAACAATTATGCTTTACAATGCTTATGATGACATGATCCGTTTTTAGTAACCGTAACATCAGGGATGTTACATCATATGGAATTTTGCTTTGGTCCATATGGCGATAGTGTTAGTTTAGGTGCAAGATTGGTGCATGGTTTGCGCATAATGCACCATAGGCTCAGAAACCATTGTGGAAGCACCCGATGATACTCCTAGTTGAAGAGGCTCAAGTGGAAGGTCGGTTCGATCTGTTTGGAGATACTACTAATCTTGATGCAAGATGGGTGCACGGTTTGCATGGAACGTACCATATGCTAAGAAATCCATTTGGATGCACCCCAATAGAACTCCTAGATGACATGTGTCATATGGAATCTCGCTTCGGTCTGTTTGGAGACAGAGTTAGTTTTGGTGCAAGATAGGTACACAGTTTGGGCCTAATGCATCATAGGCTAAGAAACCATTTTGGATGTACCCGATGATACTCCTGGGTAAAAGGGCTCAAGTGGAAGCTCAGTTTGGTCTGTTTGGAGATAGTGCTAATCTTAATGAAAGATAGGTGCATAAAACATACCATATGCTCAAAAATCTTGATGAAAGATAGGTGCATAAAACATACCATATGTACCATATGATTAGAAATCTTTTTGGAAGCACCCAATAGAACTCATAGATGACGTGTGTCATATAGAATCTCACTTCGGTCTCTTTGGAGATAGTGTTAGTTTCGGTGCAAGATAGGTATGCCTAATGCACCAAAGGCTAAGAAACCGTTTTGGACACACGTGATGTTACTACTAGGTAGAGGGGCTCAAGTAGAAGCTCGATTTGGATATAGTGTTAATCTTTATGCAAGATAGGTGCACGGTTTGCATGGAATGTTCCATATGCTCGGAAATCAATTTCGACACACCTGATAGAACTCCTAGATAATGTGTGTCATATAAAATCTCGCTTCGGTCCGTTTGGAGACAATGTTAGTATCAGTGCAAGATAGGTACACGGTTTGCGCCTAATGCACCATAAGCTCAGACACCATTATCGAAGCACCCGATGATACTCCTAGGTGAAGAGGCTGATGTGGAAGCTCGGTTCGGTCTGTTTGGAGATAGTGCTAATCTTGATGTAAGATAGGTGCACGGTTTGCCTAGAAATCTATTTATACGTACCCAATAGAACTCTTAGATGACGTGTGTCATATGGAGTCTCGCTTTGGTCTATTTAGAGACAATGTTAGTTTCAGTGCAAGATAGGTGCACGGTTTGCGCCTAATGCACCATAGGGTCGAAACCATTGTGGAAGCACCCGATTGTACTCCTAGGTGAAGAGGCACAAGTGAAAGCTCGGTTTGGTCTGTTTCGATATAGTGCTAATCTTGATGCAAGATAGGTGCATGGTTTGCATGGAACATACCATATGCTCGGAAATCAATTTGGACACACCCGATAGAACTCCTAGATGATGTGCGTCATATGGAATTTTGCTTTGGTCCATTTGGCGATAGTGTTAGTTTTGGTGCAAGATAGGTGCACGGTTTGCACCTAATGCACCATAGTCTAAGAAACCATTTTGGACGCATCTGGTGGTACTCCTTGGTGAAGAGGCTCAAGTGGAAGCTTGGTTTGGTATGTTTGGAGATAGTTCTCATCTTGATGTATGATAGGCGCACGATTTGTATGGTACATACCATATGCTTAGAAATCAATATGGACACACCCGATGGAACTGCTAGAGGCACCCGATGGAACTACTAGCTGAAGTTTGCCATATGGAATCTCGCTTCGGTCCAGTTGAAGATAGTATATTCACAAAAATCAATTTGGACGCACCCGATAGAACTCCTAGATGATGTGTGTCATATGGAATCTCGCTTCGGTCCGTTTGGTGTCAGCGTTAGTTTAGGTGCAAGATTGATGCACGGTTTACACATAATGCTACATAAGCTCAGAAACCATTATGGAAGCACCCGATAATACTCCTAGGTGAAGAGGCTCAAGTTGAAGCTCAGTTCGATCTGTTTAAAGATAGTGCTAATCTTGATGCAAGATAGGTGCATGGCTTGCATGGAACATACAATATGCTTAGAAATCCATTTGGACGCACCCAATAGAACTCCTAGATGACATGTGTCATATCGAATCTCGCTTCGGTCTCTTTAGAGACAGTTTGTTTTGGTGCACGATAGGTACACAGTTTGCGCCTAATGCATCATAGGCTAAGAAACCATTTTGGATGCACCCGATGATATTCCTAGGTAAAGTGGCTCAAGTGGAAGCTTAGTTTGGTTTGTTTGGATTTAGTGCTAATCATGATGCAAGATAGGTGCCCGAATTGCATGGAACGTACCATATGCTTAGAAATCCATTTGGAAGCGCCCTATAGAACTCCTAGGTGATGTGTGTCATATAGAATCTCACTTCGGTCTCTTTGGAGATAGTGTTAGTTTTGGTGCAAGATAGGTGCACGGTTTGCGCCTATTGCACCATAGGCTCAGAAACCATTGTGGAAGCACCCGATGATAATCCTAGGTGAAGAGGCTAAAGTGGAAGCTTGGTTCGGTCTGCTTGGACATAGTGTTAATCTTAATGTAAGATAGGTGCATGGTTTGCATGGAACGTACCATATGCTAAAAAATCAGGTTGGACGCACCAAATGGAACTCTTAGATGATGTGTCTCATATGGAGTCTCGCTTTGATCAATTTAGAGACAATGTTAGTTTCAGCGCAAGATAGGTGCACGGTTTGCGCCTAATGCACCATAGGGTCAGACATCATTGTGGAAGCACCCGATGGTACACCTAGGTGAAGAGGCTCAAGTGAAGGCTCGGTTTGGTCTGTTTTGAGACAGTGCTAATCTTTAGGCAAGATACGTGCATGGTTTGCGTGGAACATACCATATGATCGGAAATCAATTTGGACACACCTAATTGAACTCCTAGATGATGTGTGTCATATGGAATCTTGCTTTGGTCCATTTGGAGATAGTGTTAGTTTTGATGTAAGATAGGTGCATGGTTTGCACCTAATGCACCATAATCTAAGAAACCATTTTGGACGCACCCGATGGTACTCCTTGGTGAAGAGGCTCAGGTGGAAGCTTGATTCGGTCTGTTTGGAGATAGTTCTAATCTTGATGCAAGATAGGCGCATGGTTTGCATGGAACATACTTAGAAATAAATTTAGACACACCCGATGGAACTGCTAGAAGCACGTGATGTGTGGGGGTATAAACCCCCATACCATTACGGCTAGACTTGGACCAGGAGACTTGGTCCATCACGAGGAAGACTCGGGGCTTGATCCAACTGCCCGGAGTCTCGCGCAAGGAAACAAGACGTGGATACCAAGCAGGATTCTAGTCGGTTAGAATAGGAATTGATATCATGCTATCTATGGCAATTGTAATCGACTAGTATTAGTTTCCAGATCTGTAACCCTGCCCTCTGGACATATGGTAAGGGACCCCCCATAGACATCTCATCTCAACTCAACTCAATCCAATACAATTAGACGCAGGACATAGGTATTACGCCCACACGGGGGCCGAACCTGGATAAAAACCTTGTCCGTGTCTTGCGTCACCATCGAGTTCGTAGCTTGCGCACCTGTCTGCCGATAGACTACTACCGTGGGTATACCCCAAGGTAGAGTGCCGACTAGCTTTCGTCGACAGTGGCGCGCCAGGTAGGGGGTGTGCGTATAGCTTCCCAGACGAACAAGATGGTCATCATCCTAGCTTCCGCGGCCGTGGTTGAAGGTCTCACATTCACTGTCGGGCGGATCACTTGGACAACTCGTGGTGGCGGCCTTACGACCACGGCTCCGGAAGAAACCTAGATCTAATGTGGGACAGTACAGGTGTTGGCTCCGATCACGCCGGCTCCGAGGACCCGACCTCTGCTCCCTAGCTACAGGGCAAAGCGAGTCGACAACTTGGATCTTCTTCAAGCCCTCGATCGCGCCGACCGCAAACTTCTCGAAGCCTCCAACCTGGTGGATTCGATTTCACGCAAGCCCGATCAGGCGACAACATCAAATTTTTTCGACTCCCGTCGACCAACTCGTGTCTCCACGCACGAACGACTAGAGACAATAACATCGACAACCACGGGATGGGCTGTGAAGTTCAGGACAGTCTCACCAGACCAAAACTTCCCTCACGGTCTAAACAACGCGGCTGATCAGTTTTCACGGCATACCAATTCTCTATTCGGGAAGATGGGATTGTCGCCAGGGCAAATCAGTGGGTCAACTCGTCACTTTGTCAACATGGTGTCTATCCGAACACTACCAGACGACAAGGCCACCAGCACAAACTCTAGTATAGGATCTGTCCCTACCGAGGTTTTACACCCCGAGGACGAAGACTACAACCTGGATCTACCACCTTACCCCCCGGGTTTTTCCCGCTTTGCAGTCTTTCCACCCCAACGAGGAGATCTGGTTTTTAACGTCGGCAATGATGAACCAGTTGTCGACGGCGAAACCGACGAACAAAGACAACAGCGTGAATAGCGTAACGCTGATTGTGCTCAGCGGCGAGCAGATGAGGAGCGGCAACTCACCCCACACAACCTTAGCGACGCTTTCGACATGGTCGGAAATCAGCAAGTATACAAGACACAAAGCGCCAACGTGGTTGTAGCCATGGCAAACCTGGATCGACTCCCCGATACTCCGGAGTACCAAGGCATCCGATCCAATATACGAGCACATCTGATCACGGCCATGGGATAGACCGCCACTCTACTTAAAAGGGTCCAAGCTGTCTCCTATACGGAGGTCACCTCTGGTCAGACTCACCGCAGCCGAACCTCACCGCGATCCGGTGGGCACCATCGTAGCCGTTCACCTATCAACAATCGAAGGAAGAACACCCATCGCGACAATCGTGGTCGGGACGCTGACAGTTACCACGAACAAAGGCATGGACGTGGTCAGGAGGTGAACCAAGATCGAGACCTGCGACACAACATCCCTGCTAAGGATGTCTGCGAATGCATCAATAGGCGCATTACGGAACGAGCAGTACACGAAAACGTGCAACGCATCGAGTACGATGCAGCACATGCAACCTCAAGCTTGAGAAGCTTAAAAAGTACGATGGCAAGGAGAATCTCGAAAATTGGATCACTCTTTACGAGATTGCAGTTCGATGAGCTGCAGGGGACGAGCACGTCATGGCAAACTACTTCCCAGTTGTCCTTGACCAAGCCGGCCACCAATGGCTCCTCGGTCTACCCGAGGACTCTTTCGATTCTTGGGAAGAATTGCGCCAGGCATTTATTGATAATTTCATTGCTACCTGCGAGCAGCCCGGAAACAAATACGATCTCGAAAGGATAAGGGACAGGAAGAATGAGCCCTTGCATGATTACATCCGACGCTTCTTAGATATGCGCCTCAAGATATCGAAGATTTCTCACGACAAGGCTATAACGGCCTTCATCAAGGGCCTATGCTTCCATGAAGTATTGAGAAGCAAGCTACTGTGCAAAAGGCCGACCACGGTTGCCGAGCTCCATGCCACGGCCAAAAACTACGCCGACGCCGATGACACAGAAAAGCTCATCCGAGAAGATGTAAGAAGAGCCGAGCAGCCTCCCCGATGAGACGACAGCCGCGGGTGTTTCGACAACCAGAATCCCCGCCGCGGCGACAACCATGACCACCGAGAAGGGTGGGACAGGCGTCGTGACAATCGTGATGATTTCAGAGGCAAGCGACCTCGCGACAATGATCACGAGGTAAACACAGTCAAGCGTCCCAACAGACGGCGAGACTACCAGGAAGACTACAACAAGACGCTGAAAGGACCGTGCCAACTCCATCCCAAGTCCAATCATACGATGGAAGAATGCCGTGTCCTCAAAATTGTCTACACACAGCGGGCCGCTCAGGGGGATACCGCCAAGAAAAATAGGAAACAAGACAGACGCAGTCAGGAAGACGAAGACGACGACCAGGATAGGGACCCACGGCACCAATATGTCAGTCCCACCGACGTGGTACACTCCATCTTTGTAGGCAAAGTCTCCATCGAGTCAAAACGAGAAAGAAAGCTCTTGAAGAGGGCTTGCCTTAATGTAGACACCACCGATGGCCTTATCGCCGAGCCTAAATTCCCTCCCTAGTCACACCGAGAGATTTCCTTCAACAGGCAGGACCAGTGGGCCGCCATCCCAGAACCAGGGTTCTTCCCGTTGATCTTGGACCCATGCATCAACAGCGTCAGGTTCGAGCGAGTGCTCGTTGACGGGGGTAGCTCCATCGACATCCTGTTCCGCAATAGCCTGCCTGCTCTCAAGTTAACACCGGCACAGTTTAGTACCCCTTGGCCAAATAACGCTCCCCGTCCAGTTCGGAACACCAGACCAATTCCGCACAGAGTTTGTCAACTTTGTGGTCACCGACTTCGACGGGACATACCATGCAATCCTCGGCCGTCCTTCGCTTACAAAGTTCATGGCAGTTCCACACTACTCATACCTGGTCCTCAAGATGCCAACTGAGAAGGACATCTTAACTATCAGAGGCAACGTCTACACCGCATATACTTGTGAAGAAGAAAGCTTCAAGATCACCGAGGCAATTGACCTCTCGATTCGCATGGCAGAAACTGTAGCACAAGCCACGCAAGTTCCACCCGACCAGCTCCAACTATCCGAGTAGGAGACTCCAAGAAAAAACTCCAAGTCCAAAGAGCACAAGGAAGTACAACTGGTCGATGGCAGCCCAGAGAAGCCACCTCTCATCGGGGCTAACCTGGACGCCAAATAGGAAGACGCGCTCATTAGGTTTCTATGGGACAACGTAAGCGTCTTCGCATGGAAACCTGCAGACATGCCTGGCGTCCCACGAAGCCTGATCAAGCACTCCTTAAACGTCTCAAAGACCGCAAGACCTATCAAATAGAAGCTACGACAGTTCGCTCGTGACAAAAAGGAGGCTATTAGGACAGATATTACATGGCTTTTAGCAGCCGGATTTATTAAAGAAGTGTATCACCCTGATTGGCTCGCCAATCCAGTCCTTGTAAGAAAAAAGAATAATGAATGGAGAATGTGCGTTGATTACAATGATCTTAATAAACACTGTCCTAAAGATCCTTTTGGTCTCCCCCGTATCGACGAGGTGGTCGATTCAACGGCCGGATGCGAACTACTCTCTTTTCTCGACTATTACTCTGGTTACCACCAGATCTCGCTAAAGGAAGACGACCAGATCAAAAATTCCTTCATCACTCCTTTCGGTGCGTATTGCTACACCACCATGTCCTTCAGACTCAAAAACACCGGAGCCACCTATTAACGCGCTATTCCGCAATGCCTCCACAATGAGATACGTGACGACCTCGTCGAGGCCTACGTCGACGACGTTGTCATCAAAACCAGGGACACAAGCACCCTGATCGACAACTTAGACCGCACTGTGCTAAATAAATATAAGTGCAAGCTTAACCCCAAAAAATGCATCTTCAGGGTTCCCTCTGGTATACTGCTCGGCAACGTCATCAGTCGCAACGGCATACGACCAAACCCCTCAAAAGTCAAGGCAGTGCTCGATATACGACCACCCAGGAATGTCAAAGACGTTCAAAAGCTCACGGGGTGCATGGCAGCTCTCAGCCGGTTTATCTCTAGGCTGGGGGAAAAAGGGCTTCCCTTCTTTAAACTTCGAAAAGCATCAGAAAAGTTCTCCTGGACAGAAGAGGCCGACACTGCGTTCACCCAGCTCAAAACTTTCGTCACCTCACCACCCGTCCTCACCGCACCTCAACCTAATGAGGACCTGCTCCTCTATATAGCAGCAACTGATCGGGTCGTTTCCACGGTGCTTGTGGTCAAGCAGAATGAACCAGGCCAAGTCTACAAAGTCCAGACACTAGTATACTTCATAAGTGAAGTCCTAAATGAATCTAAGACTAGGTATCTCCAGATACAAAAGCTAATCTACGCCATCTTAATCACTTCAAGGAAGCTGAAGCACTACTTCGATGGCCATCGCGTCTTAGTTACCACGAGTTTTCCGTTGGGTGACATTTTGCGCAACAAGGACGCCAATGGTAGGATTGTAAAATGGGCCATGGAGCTATGTCCATTCTCATTAGATTTCCAGAGTCGGACAACTGTCAAGTCTCAAGCTCTGGTCGACTTCATCACAGAATGGACGGATCTCAACGCACCTCCCTCACCTGATATCTTCGATCACTGGTCAATGTTCTTCGACGGGTCTTTAAACATCAATGGCGCTGGTGCCGGCATCCTTTTCATTTCACCAAACAAGGACAAACTATGCTACGTCCTTCGGACCTCTTCCCGGCATCCAACAATGTCGCCGAGTACGAAGCATGCCTGCACGACATCCGATTGACTGTCGAGCTGGGAGTTAAGCGCCTTTACGTCTGCGGCGACTCTGCCCTGGACATCAACCAGTTAAATAAGGAGTGGGACATGACTCACGAGAAGATGGACCTGTACTGCAAAGAAATCCGGATGTAACATAACCGTCCAATTTATAAGAATTCAAGTGAATTAGCGACCACGGAGGCAGTCAAGCCAATGGACTTGAACCCATATAAATCCGGTAGTCCAACGAAATCTCAAAAGACCTTGATTCAACCAACATACAACCAAGATCGTACATGATCAAGCATCACCATCACAGATTACAACATCCATCACAGAACATAGTTTTACATCACATCAGAGTTTAAAGGAGGTTATTACAAACCATAGCGGTAGCGGAAACAAAGTAGTTTTGAAGCAACACCAACTCAGTTTATAATACATGCCAGTTCCATGGTCAAGTCCCAACAAAAGCACAACTGAAGTTAAAGGAGGTGATCACGCCCATGATCTACTCATCATCCGCAGTTGGGTGATGACAGTTAGCGCAATAGCCGTGATAAACGACATCATCTGCAACAAGGGTAAACAAAACCCTGAGTACGAGAATGTACTCAGCTAGACTTACCCGTCATAAACCAGAAATAAAGTGACACCAAGGAGTATGCAAGGCTGATCTTTGTGGACTGGTTTGACTCACCTTTTGCATAAAAGCCTTTGTTATAAGTAATTCATTTATCAGATTTCAGCAGAAAGTTCATTACTTAGCAACTATCCACTAGATTAGCTCCTACTCTAAGCATACACTTGAGTCTTTAAGCATTACAATAATAACCATATCCAGATTTTCACATAGCTATCATCATTCTCATCATAACCATTAAGTTCAGTTAGTGAATTCTACGTTGCCGCTGCCCAAGTCAAGTTCTCACTATCCGGGAGAGACGGCGATTCGAATCGATTCCTATCCAGCTGGAGGGGTATTCCTAACACTCACCCAAGCATACTTCATGACGGCAGCTCGGATCACCTTTAGCACAACTCCGGACCAATTCGCAGGTCCGTACGGCGCCGCACCGCCAGGGACCGACAATCTGCCAGGGTCAGGACTCTAACCTGACACCTCGGTCTTACGCCATTGACTCCCCGCACATCCTTGCTACCAACCGGGGTGCGCACTTGAACCGAACGGGGTATCCGGCTGGAGATGCACTCGTAGGCTTCGCGGTCGGAACGACTTATCCGGCCAACTAAGTGATAGGCATGCGTTCAACATGACACGGGGACGTACAGCGATTCGGTCCTTAAACGACACAGACGGGGATAGATTCACACCCAAGACCTCTATGCCTTGTTGCTGCACTATCGTCATCCCGCCCGGTCTCACGTTGATTATTAGCACATGGTTATTTCCACGATAGCAAATATAGCCAACCGTGATCATCATCCACCTATCTCTCGCAGGTGACAGGAAATCACCCGGCTTCTACCGAGCTAAGCATGGCTAAGCAATACTTCGATCCTGGACCTACTTTGGTGAGGTATGCGGTGGACAAGGTAGTCATTATGCAGCAAGGGTGTCATATCAACGCCTACCACTTAATGCATCAATATATATAACCATAGTCAATTGATAGCTGAACACAAATAACAAAATAGTAGGAGGCTTATAATGCTCCGGGGCTTGCCTTCAACGTAGGTAGAGGGACGGTGGTCAGGGCACTCCGGCAAATCCTCCTCCTCCTCAGCTCCTTGAGGTAGTTCCACTTGCTGTCCTTCCGGCTCCGGCAGCTCGAACTCCAGCACCGTCACTCCCTTGGGTACACCTATGGATGCATGACAAGGAGATGAATATAGGGAATGCACATATGATGCATGATGTCATGATGAAGAGCCAAAGGGACATAAACAAGGTATAACATGAGCATAAACTTCTAAGAATAAGTGAGTCATGGAATAACAGTAAATGCATACTTCTTTTCTGGTAGAGAGACTAAATAGACAAGTTAACAAGTCCTAGCTACTCTTACCCAGTCACTGGTTTAGTAGACAAACCAACCAGTCACAAGTTTCAGCTATAACTCGAGTATCACTTAACCAAATTAAGCAAGTAAGCACTTTCTGGAAATCTTAACAAATTGTCTACAATTTACTTTTAGACATCCCAGCATGATTCCGAACCGAAATATGCTAAAACATACAAAGTTGGCTGGCTGCTCTAGAAATTCCAGAGAGCAAGCACTTTGTAGCAGCTACTTGAAATATGCATAACTTTCAAACTACTCCACCAAATGTCATGAAATTTGGACACGAAGTAGATCAGTAAGTTAGCTACAAGTTTGTTGTAGACAAGTTTCCCAGAAAACACAATCTTCACATAGCTCTTAATCAATTGCCATCAGCTGTACAGAAATGCTCTAGGAAAGGCAAAAATAGCTAAAATAATATTTTACACATAGTAAGAATGTATCAAAGGAACAATCCAATTGCACCAGTAGATAGAACATGACTAAGAAATACTAGAAAACATCATGGCAAGGTCTAAATTCATTTCTATCATCACCTTTTTCATTTATTTAATTATGAAGGTGATTTAATGAACATATACTCCAAGTGTTCCAAAAATCCTAAGAAAATTACAGCAAGCTACTTATGCTAACACAAGATCACTGTAAAATTTTCAGAACATTTGCACATACACATTGTGAGGTATAAAAATAACAAGCTAGTATAGGTATGCATAGCATAAATGTGAAACCTCATCAAAAAGTGTCAAACAACAGATTTCATATTTTTCCTTGCTTTGTCTACTCATAAGTACAACACTCAGCAAGTTTCATCACAAAAGGAGCCATAACTTATTTATTAAAAATATCACAATAAACTCCTATTTAAGCAAGAATTATTTTTAACTTCTTAACCAGGCTTCCAAAAATCATGATAAATTTATCAGAGCCTATACATAACACAAGTAACAACACTCTAAATTTGCATGGCCAGCAGATCAATAGATTTCAAGATATAATTACCCACTGAAAATCCAAGATTAATTTATATCTATTTATTTCTGCAAAAACATGGCCTGTTTCATATTTTTATTAAAAACTAGACTTCTGCTGGAACCTAGCAAAATTGGAATCACCACATTTGGATCTCTAAAACTCCAGATATGAATTTTATAAAAACAGCATTGGCTCTGCAAAAACAGTGACCCAGGGGTGAGAGAGGAGAGGCTGACACCCGGGTCCCACGCGTCAATGAGACGGGGACAGGGGAGATGCTCGTCGCCGGCGAAGCTAACGACGACGAGGTCTTGGCCGGATCCAAGGGCATCTACGTGTTCCTCTCGTCAAGGCGACTCTGTTGACCTACTTTACGCGCGCTCTACTGGACTCTAGGGTGCTCGCCGTCGGGAATGGCGGAGCGGCGGCGCTGCGCGGCGATACGCCGGCGGATCCAGGCAACGGCGACGCGGTAGAGGTTGCGGACTAGCAAGAGCAGCTCAAGGCGAAGCTATAGGAAGAAGAATCACGGCCAGAGATGAACCAGAGAGGTCTGGCCACGTTGCCGGTGATCTCTGTGAACTCCGGCGAGGTGAAGCTCGCGACAGAGATGACAATGTGACCTCACCGGTGCTCGGCTAAGGGAATGGAGTGGACGTCGAGGTACAGGACGTCAAGGCGGAGCTCTGGACGGGCTGGCTTGGCCGGAGACGCGGTGGAACGACCGGAGAAGCTCGTCGAAGCGCGGCGGAGCTCACCGAGGCGACGGCGGAGCGAAATGTGCTGCGCTGAGCGAGTGGAGAGCGCATCTGAGGCGTCCACTCGGTGCGTGGCGACTTGGAGACGCCGTGGGAGCTGACAGGCAGGGTCGTCGATGGTGTACGGCCGACACCTGGCCGGACACGCGGCGGCGGGCGGTTTCTGACGAAACTGAATCGCGTGATTCAGTCGCCGCCAACAGTGACTGAAACTCGAACTTTGTCAACGTTTTACTCTCAGCTCAATTGGTGGTTTTGGCTGGGATTTGATCCTCTGGACAGAGCTACACGAGTTCTACAACTTTGATTACAGGATCGAAGCCTAACTCGGTCTGGATTTCAAACTACAAGGCTCCCAATCACCCTTGGTCGAAACTGCGTGATCCAACACTTAGCCAAATTCGGCTAAGTATGAAATCAGCCCTGATTTTTGGCTTGTGAGCAATTTTTGGATGTGTTCTAAGCTTTTTCATAAAAAGTCATCAACATAACTTTTGTAGCTTATGAAATTGTCTACAACTTTGCTTCAGGTGTCACAGACATGCAAAGTCTCTAACATTACTTTCATAAAACATCTTTGAAAAGAGGTCTAGGAGTCAAAACAAGCCATTCTAGGTTTAACCCTAACCTAGGGGCATTTTTGGCCAAAACCTTCAACATGGACTTTGCTCCAAATGATATTCTAAACATGATTGAAGTATTTTGGAAGACAATGTACATTTATTTGCATTGGTTACCCCCTTATAGTTATTCAATTCAAGTCACACAAGCAATTCAATCATACATGGTATACATAAGATGACATGTGATCATGATAGATGCTTATGAATGAGCATGATGATGCTTATGTTGATGCAATGCTCATGGTTAACATGCAAGCTAACACTAGGAGTGTTACACCGGAGGTGGGAATCTAATTTTTGTGGCATAGAGTACATCCACGTGGTCTGGGACAAGAATCAAGCAGCGGATGCGCTATCAAAGATAGGATCATCCTGGGCCGAGGTTCTGCAAGGTGTTTTTTTCAGGACATTCACACACCAAGCGTCGGAATGGACCTGGTCAATACACCATCCCACGAGACACTGCTCGTAGGGGACGCCACTCCGACAGCCAGCGGCCATGACTAGCGCACTCCTTTTGTTAAGTACCTTTTGGATGGATCGGGTCTCCAAGACAAAACAGAGAATGAGCGTCTCATTCGACGCTCCAAAAATTATATACTGGTCGATGGCAAATTTATGCGCAAGAATGCAAACTCAGAAGTCTTGCTAAGGTGCATAGCTTAAGATGATGGCATCAAGCTATTGGATGACATACATGCTGGATCCTGTGGCAACCACGCCGCCTCTAGAACACTGGTCGGAAAGGCCTTCCGAGCAGGTTTTTACTGGCCAACCGCAGTTGCCTACGCCGAGAAACTGGTCCGGCATTGCGAAGGATGTCAGTTCTTTGCCAAACAGACCCACGTACCCGCTCATGAGATCCAGACGATTCTGTCGTCTTGGCCATTCGCCTGTTGGGGTCTTGACATGATCGGGCCATTCAAACCGACTCCCGGCAACTTCAAATTCGTGTTCGTGCTAATCGACAAGTTCTCGAAGTGGATCGAGTACATGCCGCTGGTCAAAGTGACTTCCGAGAAGGCCGTGGAATTCCTCAATCAAATCATACATAGATTCGAGGTTCCCAACAGCATAATCACCGGCCTGGGCACTCAGTTCCCCGGCACTACATTCTGGAACTTCTGTGATGACAGAGGCATAGTCATAAAGTACATGTCGGTAGCCCATCCGCGAGCCAACGGTCAAGTCAAGCGAGCAAATGGAATGATTATTGATGCTCTAAAGAAAAGGTTGTACATGGAAAACGACAGGGCACCAGGGCGGTGGATGAAAGAGTTACCGGCCGTGGTTTGGGGTCTCCGAACATAGCCTAGTCGAAACACAGGCGTATCTCCCTATTTTATGGTTTATGGGGCCGAGGCAGTGCTCCCCTCGGACGTAGCCTTTGGATCTCCAAGAGTCGAACATTTCGACTAGTCTTCAGCAGACCTCGCCAGAGAACTCGAAATCAACTACACGGAAGAGAGACGCCTAACTTCTTGCCTTCGAACAACAAAGTATCTCGAGGCCATTCGACGATACCACAATAGGAACGTCAAAGACCGCTCCTTCGTGGTCGGTGATCTGGTACTCAAATGGAAAACAAGCCAGGAGGGAATGCACAAGTTATCTACACCCTGGGAAGGACCTTTTGTGGTCACCGAAGTTACACGCCCTACATCTTATAGACTGGCGTACCCAAATGGAACACGCTTGCCCAACTCCTGGCACATAGACAAACTACATCGCTTCTATCCCTAAGTTTTAGTACATTTTTCTTGTAAATCCTTTTTTATGAATAATAATAAGGTTTGCCTTTTTGCTATATACTTTTACAGATGCAGAATACTCGACAAGTACTACAATAATTTTCCTTGACAAGCTACTCAAGGGCAATCAGCATGATTCAGTGATACATCACACAGGCAAATTTATTTACAGCGCTCAAAACCATGGTTCTCAAAATTTGGACTTTATTACAAACTTTATATATACAAAGTTTACAATAAACACCACCTTGGCGGCTTCTGGTCTACTCCTAGAGACTACACTACGAGCCTACTGCTCAGGCTGATCACCCGCACGGCTCTCTCATCCCGCCGAAGGGGTTGGGGCCACTGGCGCCTCGCTGGTCGAGACCGCAGGCGTCGACCGCCCATCTCCTACATTCGACGCCCCCGACAACTCCCTGGCCGACCTATCTGATTCCAGCTAATCCGGGGGGGGGTTGACATCCCGTAGAGATTTATATCACCGATCACCGTCGACGATAGGTCGAGCAGGCTGATGCGAAGGTCATCTACCTCCTTCGAACCAACCTCCTTGGGATATCCCCTCTCCAGCCAGGACAGATCGACCAGAGGGTAGTGAGCGCGTACCATGCTGAGGACGTGTGCTCCGGCACACTCCCCGGCATCCTTAACGAACTACTGACTCTAGCCCCACGCTTGCTGCGCCTTCTCGACCGGGGTCGGCTTCGGTGCGCGGGGCTGGTCCTCGGGGAGCTCGGGGCTGATCAGGTCAAGTACTGGGGCAACTCCTTTCTAGAGCTTGATATAGTTCGTCTTCCAGGAATCCCGTTCCTTGACCAGCTCATCTAGGTGCTTCTTAGTGTTGGCTTTAAGCACTATGACAAAGTTTTGAAGAAAAACCAAGCACACAGTCAACAACATGCTACGGCAATATAAAAAAGAGATAGAACTGCATGGTCGAAAAGGACAAAATAGCTCTTACCAGCGAGCTCCCGACTCCTGGTCTTCAGCTCTTCGCCAACCTTGCGCCCGGTTTCCAGCGCACTGGCACGCTCTTGGTCGAGCTGGTCCCTCTCTTTTTGGAGACGCTCGTTCTCCTCCTCCAGACCTGAAGTAATAATTGTTGGTCATCAAAAACGACCACACGGTTAACCGCAACTACTCACATAACTTGACCTACCCCTTTTCTCACGGTCCTTATCGGCTAGTCGCCGAGTCAGGTCTAGCAGACGCTCCTCCTAAGCCACCTTCTCGGCCGCCTCCCTTTCGGCCTCCAGTCGAAGGCGTTCCACCTCTGTAGTCAATGTAACAGAACCGTCCAATTTATAAGAATTCAAGTGAATTAGCGACCATGGAGGCAGTCAAGCCAATGGACTTGAACCCATATAAACCCGGTAGTCCGACGAAATCTCAAAAGATCTCGATGCAACCAACATACAACCAAGATCGTACATGATCAAGCATCACCATCATAGATTACAACATTCATCACAGAACATAGTTTTACATCACATCAGAGTTTAAAGAGGTTATTACAAACCACAGCGGTAGCGGAAACAGAGTAGTTTTGAAGCAACACCAACTCAGTTTATAATACATGCCAGTTCCATGGTCAAGTCCCAACAAAAGCACAACTGAAGTTAAAGGAGGTGATCATGCCCATGATCTACTCATCATCCGCAGCCGGGTGATGACACTTAGCACAGTAGTCGTGGTAAACGACATCATCTGCAACAAGGGTAAATAAAACCCTGAGTACGAGAATGTACTCAGCTAGACTTACCCGTCATAAACCAGAAATAAAGTGACAGCAAGGAGTATGCAAGGCTGATCTTTGTGGACTGGTTTGACTCACTTTTTGCATAAAAGCCTTTGTTATAAGTAATTCATTTATCAGATTTCAGTAGCAAGTTCATTACTTAGCAACTATCCACTAGATTAGCACCTGCTCTAAGCATACACTTGAGTCTTTAAGCATTACAATAATAACCATATCCAGATTTTCACATAGCTATCATCATTCTCATCATAACCATTAAGTTTGTTTAGTGAGTTCTACGTTGCCGCTGCCCAAGTCAAGTTCTCACTATCCGGGAGAGACGGCGATTCGAGTCGATTCCTATCCAGCTGGAGGGGTATTCCTAACACTCACCCAAGCGTACTTCATGACGGCAGCTCGGATCACCTTTAGCACAACTCCGGACCAATTCGCGGGTCCGTACGGCGCCGCACCCCCAGGGACCGCCAATCTGCCAGGGTCAGGACTCTAACCTGACACCTCGGTCTTACACCATTGACTTCCCGCACATCCTTACTACCAACCGGGGTGCGCACTTTAACCAGATCGGGGTATTCGGCCAGAGTTGCACTCGTAGGCTTCGCGGTCGGAACGACTTATCCGGCCAACTAAGTGATAGGCATGCGTTCAACATGACACGGGGACGTACAGCGATTCGGTCCTTAAACGACACAGACGGGGATAGATTCACACCCAAGACCTCCATGTCTTGTTGCTGCACTATCGTCATCCCGCCCGGTCTCAAGTTCATTATTAGCACATGGTTATTTCCACGATAGCAAATATAGCCAACCGTGATCATCATCCACCTAACTCTCGCAGTTGACAGAAAATCACCCGGCTTCTACCGAGTTAAGCATGGCTAAGCATTACTTCGATCCTGGACCTACTTTGGTATTGTTTAAGGTGGACAAGGTAGTCATTATGCAGCAAAGGTGTCATATCAACGCCTACCACTTAATGCAACAATATATATAACCATAGTCATTTGATAGCTGAACATGATAATAAAATAGTAGGAGGCTTATAATGCTCCGGGGCTTGCCTTCAACGTAAGTGGATGGACGATGGTCGGGACACTCCGGCAAGTCCTCCTCCTCCTCAACTTCTTGAGGTAGCTCCCCTTGCTGTCCTTCCAGCTCCGGCAACTCGAACTCCAGCACCGTTACTCCCTTGGGTACACCTATGGATGCATGACAAGGAGATGAATAAAGAGAATGCACATATGATGTATGATGCCAAGATGAGGAGAAAAAGGGACACAAACAAGTTATAACATGAGCATAACCCTTAAGATTAAGTGCATCATGGACTAACAAGTAAGTGCATACTTCTTCTCTAGTAGAGAGACTAAATAGACAAGTTAAACAAGTACTAGCTACTCCTACTCAGCCACTGGTTTAGTAGACAAACCAACCAGTCACAAGTTTCAGGTATAACTCAAGCATCTGTTAACCAAATTAAGCAAGTAAGCACTTTCTGGAAAGCTTAGCAATTTATCTACAATTCACTTTTAGACAACCCAGACTGATTCCCCACTTAAATATGCTAAAACCTATAAAGTTGGCTGGCTGCTCTGGGAATTCCAGAGAGCAAGCACTTTGCAGCGGCTACTTGCAACATGCATAACTTTTAAACTACTCAACCAAATGTCATGAAATTTGGACACGAAGTAGATCAGTAAGTTAGCTACCAGTTTGTTGTAGACAAGTTTCCCAGAAAACATCATCTTCAATTAGCTCTTAATCATTTGCTATCCGCTGTACAGAAATGCTCTAGGAAAGGCAAAAATAGCTAAAATAATATTTTGCACATATTAAGAATGTATCACAGGGATAAACCAATTGCACCAATAGATAGAACATATCTAAGAAACACCAGAAAACATCATGGCAAGGTCTAAAACTATTTCTATCATCACCTTTTCCATTTATTTAATTATTAAGGTGATTTAATGAACATATACTCCAAGTGTTCCAAAAAATCCTAAGATAACTACAGCAAGCTACTTAGGCTAACATAAGATTACTGTAAAATTTTCAGAATATTTGCACATACACATTGTGAGGTATAAAAATAACAAGTTATTATAGGCATGCAAGGCATAAATGTGAAACCCTATCAAAAAGTGTCAAACAACAAATTTCAGATTTTTCCTTGCTTTGTCTACTCATAAGTACAACACTCAGCAAGTTTCATCTCAAAAGGGGCTATAACCTATTTATTAAAAATATCACAAGAAACTCCTATTTAAGCAAGAATTATTTTTAACTTCTTAACCAGGCTTCCAAAAATTATGAAAAATTTATCAGAGCCTATTAATAACATAAGTAACAACTCCTTAAATTTGCATGGCCAGCAGATCAACAGATCTCAAGATATAATTACCCACTGAAAATCCAAGATTAATTTATATCTATTTATTTCTGCAAAAACATGGCATGTTTCATATTTTTTATTAAAAACTAGACTTCTGCTGGAACCTAGCAAAATTAGAATCACCACATTTGGATCTCTAAAACTCCAGATATGAATTTTACAAAAACAGCACAGGATCTGTAACAACAGTGACCCAGGGGGATGAAACCGAGAGACTGACATCCGGGACCCACGCGTCAGTGGGACGGGGACAGGGGAGATGCTCGTCGCCGGCGAAGCTCGACGACGACGAGGTCTCGGCCGGATCTCAGGGCATCTACGTGTTCCTCTCATCAAGGCGACTCTGTTGACCTACTTTACGCGCCCTCTACTAGACTCTAGGGTGCTCGCCGTCGGGAATGGCGGAGCGGCGGCGATGTGCGGCGGTGCGCCGGTGGATCCAGGCAATGGCGACGCAGTAGAGGTTCACGCCGAGCATCAGTGAACCAAGGGGAAGCGATAGGAACAAGAATGGAGGAAAATGGTGGAGCAGAGAGGCCTGGCCACGTTGCCGGTGAGCTCGAGCGGAACTCCGGCGAGGAAGAACTGCTCGGAGCTCGGCAGTGCCGCCTTACCCGTGCTCGACAGTGGCCAAGGAGGTGACGCCGAGGTAGAGGAGGCTCTGGCGAAGCTTTTGGCGGGCTGGCTTGGCCGGAGACGGCGAGAAGAGCTCGGGCGACGCGGCCGTTCCACGGCGGAGGTCGCCGAGGCGAAATGGAGAAGGGAGAGGGCGCTGGAGAGGCGAAATGAGGACGGCCGGGGCTCGGGGTGGCGTTGTGGCATCCAAGTGAAGGCGCCGGGGCTGACAGGCGGGGTCGCCGTCGACGTACGGCCGCCACGGGTCATCCACGTGTCGGCCGGCCGGCAACTGACGAAACTGAATCGCACGATTCAGTCGTCGTCGTCCGTGTCTGAAACCGAAAGTTCACCGACGTTTTACTCTCAGCTCACTCGATGGTTTTGGCTCAAACTTATTCCTTTGGACAGAGCTACACGAGTTCTACAACTTTGATTACAAGATCAAAGTCTAACTCGGTCTGGATTTCAAACTACAAGGCTCCAAACAGCCCTACCTCGAAACTGCGTGATCCAACACTTAGCCAAATTCGGCTAAGTATGAAATCAGCCCTGATTTTTGGCTTGTGAGCAATTTTTGAATGTGTTCTAGGCTTTTTCATAAAATGTCATCAACACAACTTTTGTAGCTTATGAAATTCTCTACAACTTTGTTTCGGGTGTCAAAGACATGCAAGGTTTCTAACACCAGTTTTATAAAACATCTTTGAAAAGAGATCTAGGGAGTCAAATAAGCCATTCTAGGTTTAACCCTACCCTAGGGGCATTTTTGGCCAAAACCTTCGACATGGGCTTTCCTCCAAATGATATTCTAAACATGATTGAAGTATTTTGGAAGACAATGTACACTTGTTTCCATTGGTTACCCCTTATAGTCACTCAATTCAAGTCACACAAGCAATTCAATCATACATGGTATACATAAGATGACATGTGATCATGATAGATGCTTATAAATGAGCATGATGATGCTTGTGTTGATGCAATGCTCATGGTTAACATGCAAGCTAACACTAGGAGTGTTACAGCCTCCCCCCTTACAAAAATCTCGTCCCGAGATTTGAAAGACGTACCATTTTTCGTAGAATGAGGGATAAGTTACTTGTAAATAGTCTTCCCTTTCCTAAGTGGCATCTCTCTCATTTTGACGGTTCCACAAAACTCTAAAAAGTTTGATCACTCTCCCACGAGTAACCCGTTCCTTGACATCAAGAACTTGCACAGGCTTTTCTTCATAAGATAGGTCTGACTGCAACTTGATATCTCTTGTTTCAACACTCTCTTCGGGCACACGAAGACACTTCTTGAGTTGAGACACGTGGAATACAGGGAAAATAGCTCTCATTTCGGGAGGTAGTTGTACTTTGTAAGCTACCTTGCCGCTCTTCTCAATGATTCGGTAGGGACCCACATACCTAGGAGCAAGCTTTCTTTTAACGCCAAAGCGATTTACTCCTTTCATGGGCGATACTTTTATGTACACAAAGTCACCTACTTCGAACTCGATTGGCTTTCTTCTTTGGTCAGCATAGCTTTTCTGCCTAGCTTGGGCGGCTCTCATGTGTTGTTGGATAATGAGAACTTGCTTTTCTGCCTCTTTGACAAAGTCGATTCCGTAGTACCTCCTTTCACCTGGTTCAACCCAGTTTAACAGAGTTCTACATTTGCGGCCATACAAGGCTTCGAAAGGAGCCATTTGGATACTCTCTTGATAACTATTGTTGTATGAGAATTCAGCTAAGGGTAGCCATTTCTCCCATGCACCCTTGGAAGATATAACACATGCCCTCAACATATCCTCTAAGATTTGATTCACACGCTCAGTCTGACCGGAGGTTTGAGGATGATAGGCTGAACTGCGAACCAATTTTGTACCAAGGAGTGAATGCAGATGCTCCCAAAAGCGAGCAGTGAACTGAGGACCTCTATCAGAAATGATAGTGCGAGGCACTCCGTGCAATTTAACTATCTGAGAGAAGTACAATTCAGCATAGTCGGATGGTCGGTATGTAGAGTGTACGGGAATAAAATGAGCTGACTTGGTCAAACGGTCAACAATCACCCCTATGGAATTGTGTCCTTTTTGCGTAAGGGGTGTTGACGGTCCTTAAGTACTAAAATTAATAATCAAATAAACATGAAAAAGGATCAATATGAAACAAACATCTAGAATAGGGGTTTTATCTGACAGAATTCCACGAGTTTTGGTTTTTATCTATTTCTGTAGGGGTTTATCAGAAAATAGGGAGAGAAGGCCCACATGTCATGTTTACAACGAGATAATTACATGCCGCGCAATTTTCCTCAATCTAGAAGGATCCAGAAGCCACGGGAACGAACGGGACGCGAATCGGGCTCGGGAGCTGGGCGGCCGCCCACCCCCCTTGCGCGCCCGCCCTGGCCAGGAAGCCAATCAGAACTCTGCTTCGGGGCAAGACTCCACCGACCTAAAGGATCAATCTAAACCATACAATCTATGTCGGTTTGATCCAATGGCTCACGTTCACTTGAGGGGACTATAAAACCAGACCCCCTGGCCCCTGGAGGAGAGGAGGAGAAATCATTATTCAGAGGTAGCCATCAAAGTTAGGGTTTAGAGCTTCTCTCCCACAGAGAATTAGAATTAGCTACTCCCTAATCCTTCAAGTTTAGAGGTTGATTAGATAGCAATTAGAGAAGTAGAGCACTATGCTCTGGATTCGGATCTTCGGTAATAAAGATTGGTATTATTCATATCTTTCTCTAATTCTATTGTTCTAATTGCATTATGTCTCTAATTATTATGTTCTTAGTTTGTTCTAGTTCTATATTTGATATAGTTCTAATTGATAATGAGTTTATGTATAAGTTTGGAAAGCGCTTAGCTCTTGTCGCGAGGGAGTTAGGTGATAGATCACATGTGAGCGTGGTGCTTAGATGTTATTTATCTGCAAATGTATCCTATTGGCCGAGTCGTGTGGTAGTTCGCGATAGTGACAGCTTTGTTGATTCTTATATAGTCCACCCTCCGTTGATAGGACAGGCAGAACCGGTATTGTGGAGTAAGTCATGCGATGTTCTGATTTACTTTATCAATGTTCCTTATACATGAATGAAGAGTCTTTTATGCTATATATGATCTTGTAGATAACTAGAGTAGATTATGACTTAGTAGTTAGTAGATAACTTAGAATCCATTCTCTAGCTAATCCGACATCACCTACATATATGAGGAGTAGTCTATTTTCTAATCGCTGTGCTCTTTATCCCATGAACTTACACTTTATCATCATTATCTTTATGGTTTACCCCCTGCTAAAGTAAGTGACTGTGTGACGAGTTTCTCATTAGTAATCATGTTTTTGCAAGTTTATCTCTAGTCTATGCCTTGATAGATTTTGCCCATTGATTTAATTCCACCTTCTTAAGATCCCCTAAGCAAAATTATAAATAACGATACCTGGAATACTTATCCTGGTGAAATGCTACAATGAGGTGTTTTATCTGTGCGCTTGCGGATAGAATAGATTATTTTCTAGAGAGCCTTTACATTTATAAATACCTTTGTACACTTTGGCGCCATGCTAGGGATGACAACCTAGTATCTAAGTGGTGTTAGCTAGTGTCAACAAGCATTTCTGGCGCCGTTGCCGGGGACATGTTAGGAATTATAGGATTTATACGAGTCTCAGGAATAAGTCATGAAAGGGAACAAAAGGGGTAATATTAAGGGAAGCCAGAAAATCAATCAAGGTTATTCATATAAAACATTAAACTAGACTATAGAGAAATAATTGCATAAAAACTGCTACTAAGTGAGAAATCATAACAAGGCACCCCTGCTTTGGCAGGTTCACCCTGTTGTTTTTCTATGTTTATATTTTTATACAGGGTATAACAGGATTGACTTGGGTACATTCAACTCTTCATCATCAGAACCAAAGCAATCAAGAGAAGAAGAAGCTAGCTACCAATTGCTGAAGCTATGGCACAAAAGACCTTGCAAGAATTCTCTGCTCCAAGTCTTGACAACATTCCAACCGGTCCAAGATTTGCAGTAGAAGAAGGAGTACCTGAGTTTGAGCTCAAGTCAAGCCTCATCAATTTGGTGCAAGCTACACAATTCAGTGGAAAGGCACATGAAGATGCCAGTGCACACTTGCAGAATTTCTTAGAGATTGGAAGCACAATCCACATCAACGGAGTTGACAAAGACGTCATACTGCTTCGCCTTTTTCCATTCTCACTAGAAGGAAAAGCGAGGAAGTGGTTCTACACTCATCAAGATAACATCAACAACTGGACGAACTTGTCAGATGCCTTTCTATCAAAGTTTTTCCCTATAAGCAAAACAACTGCCTTAAGAGGAAATATTGTCAATTTCCAACAGCAGAAGATAGAAGCCATTTCAGAAGCATGGGAGCGTTTTCAAGGATACATATCAGATTGTCCTCACCATGGAATGGCTACATGGTTACTTATGCAGACCTTCTACCATGGATTAACCCAGAAGGCTCGTGAGTGCCTAGATGCATCTGCTAAAGGATCATTCTTGGAGCTTACAACTGGAAAAGCAGAGATACTTTTGGATAAGATAGCAGAAAACCAAAGCTGGTTCCAAGATAAAGCTCAACATTGTCATCAAACTGAAGAAATACCAGAAGAAGTAAATGCATTATCAACTAAGATGGAAAATTTGCTCCATTGGATTGACCAGAGGGCCAAGTTCAAAGAAGATCAAAGGGCCATTAAGACAGCATACAAATATCAACCAACTTCGAGTCAACCCAATAGCAAAGGTATGAATTCAGGTAATACTATCAAGCAACTTTCATTAAAAGAGATAATTGCTCAACAAACCAAAATTAATGATGAAGTTAAACAAAGGCTAGATACAAATGAATCGTCTCTAAAAGATATACACAATAAAATGGATTTTTTACTAACTGCCTTTGATGAGCAAAACACTCTTAATAAAAGGGTAGAGCTTAAATTAATAAAGTTAGCTGCTGCACTGCCTGTTGCTACTAACCTTGAGCAGGTAAAGAATATAACTACTAGAGGAGGTAAAGCTACGAGAGATCCACCATACCCAAAAGAGAAACAAAGAACATCAGCACCAGTGCAACCAGCAGTGATAGAAGAAGAAAGCCCAGTTGGAGCAGAAGATCTGCTACAACCACCAAGAACTGGAGAAATGAAGAAAGATTTTTACGACACCAACTATTTGCCATTTCCCAGAAGAAATAGAGGACTGCAGTCGGATGAGCAGTTTGGTAAGTTTGTAGAGATTATTTAGAAATTATATGTCAACATACCTCTGCTCGATGCCATACAGGTACCTACATATGCAAAGTACATCAGAGATATTTTTAACAAGAAGAGACCACTGCCCACCACTGAGGTTATCAAGCTGACAGAAGAATGTAGTGCGGCCATCCTCAATAAGCCACCAAAGAAGAAGGAAGATCCAGGATGTCCCATTATTGATTGCTCGATCGGAAACCAACACTTCAACAATGCACTTTGTGATCTCGGAGCAAGTGTCAGTGTAATGCCAGCATCAGTCTACAAAAAGCTTAATCATACAACCTTAGAACCAACATCAATGTGTCTACAACTAGCGGATCAATCGGTTCGACACCCGCTGGGCATCGCCGAGAACATTCCAGTCAAGATCAGAGATTTCCTGGTGCCAGTAGACTTCGTAGTACTGGACATGAGTCATGACTTGAAAGTGTCCATCATCCTTGGAAGGCCATTTCTGAGCACTGCCAATGCCCACATTGATGTCGGAAAAGGAGAAATCAAGTTCAACATAAACGGTCAAGAAGAACACTTCACATTCAAACCCAGACCAGAGAGAGACTCTACAGTGAAGGAAGTTCATGAAGAACCACTGGAGACACCATCTCCAGAGGAAGGAAACTTAGAAGATTAAAAGATTTGGAGGTCCAACTTGGGGGACCTAAAAATCCCAAACCCTCGCCGGGAGGTAAATCGGTATTTATCCGCATTATTAATTTTCTCATATTTAAATTCTTGCATAATTAATTCTTGCATTAGTCATATATATTCATAGCATAATTATAATAATCAAAAAGCCCCGTATAAATAATATTCGTGGTGTGTAACAACCCATATTTATTAATTATTGTGGGGGCACAAAAAAAATATTTTCCATTATCATTTTCATTAAGTTTCAATTCTCATAGATTTTCCTGCATTTTATTTATTTATATTGATCTTCTAGAAGCATGACCCACACTCTTTGGGTCCCACATGTCATACACTTCACCTCACATACATCCCATCACATAATTTCATCCACCAATATGTTTCCACTCACCTGACATCTTTCCACCGTCCAACCACTACCAACACAACATTATTTTGCGTGAGATCAAAGCAAGGAAGCAAGTGGAGGAAGCACACCCAGGATGGACACCAGGGGTGGGCGCCCGCCCACCTACCTTGGGCGCCCGCCCTGTCCCCTGCTCAGCTTATAAAAGGCCACCTCCAGCTCCCATTCTCTTCACACAAACACTTCAGAAAACCACACAAATCTCAGTTTCCCGAGAAGGAGCTTTTGTAGTGAAGAGAAGAGAGTAGAGAGAAAGAGGAGGGTGGAAGGGAAGGTTAGAGATCTTTTGAGAGAGTGTTTATCACCTAGCAAGCAGTGATCCCGCTGTCCAAGCAGAAGTAAAAGTTGTTTAGGGAGGCTCTACCAAAATAGAAACTTATCTTGAACAATTAACCCCTGGACTACTGACACTCCACACAGCTGACCACTAACATTTTATCTCACATTTTCCACCAGTTGTGTTTTTGCCAACTTTTGTTTGCAGGATGTTTAAGAAGGTGAAGAATGCAGGGAAGGCTCTCAAGAACATTGGTACGAGGAGTTCATCCCGACACTCCTCACAGCCATCAGAGATGAGCGTCGATCCGACACCCACACAAGCTCCATCATCTTCATCAGGTCAGCAAGTCAAGGTCCTTCTCAAGATAGGAGACCTTGGACTGAAGACCCGAAGAGAGAAGGAAGTTTATCAGCAATTGAAGAACAAAGATTTCATTCACACCCCTACTATCGATCCAATCCTACTACGAGAAACAGGTATGGACACTGAATTTGACTTAATTTTTCAAATGATGGGTTGGACAAATTTTTGGAATATAACTGAGCTGGGTTCTCGTCTTCTCACCCTCGAATTTCTTTGCACTTTACAATACTATGAGGGTGTCGACGAAAGCTGGTCGGCAGTCTACCTTGGGGTATACCCACGGTAGTAGTTTATCGGTAGACGGTGCGCAAACTACGAACTTGATGGTGACGCAAGACACGGACAAGATTTTTATCCAGGTTCGGCCGCCGAGTTGGCGTAATACCTACGTCCTGCGTCTGGTTGTATTGATTTGTGTTGAGAGAATATGATGTATGATCTATCCTCTAGGGGACCCCTGCCCCTCCTTATATATCCTGAAGGGACAGAGTTACAAGCAAAGTATCCTATTTGGTACAATATCTTGTAGCCTTGCGGTGCACGCCAACCAGTCGTGCGCCGCACGTCTTCATCCTGTGGGCCAAGCCACCTCTGATGGTGCGGCCTATATAGGCCCATGAGGGTATAGGGGTTTATACCCCCACAGCTAGTCCCCGAGCACCATGTATTGTGATGTAACACGCCGTCTTGAGCTTCTTCGATCAGTGAGGCTTGACGTCTTCGATAAGCAGGAAAGTCGCCCAAACAGTTGCAACGGTATTTTGACCAACTCAAAAGATAGTTGATCAACATTGACATCGAAGAAGCAGGTTGTTCGAAGAATGCATGGTGCTCTAAATTAAAAAAGATTTCTTTCCTGGTGAAGTGTGCTCACTTTACTTTCCTGAAAAGTATAGACCTCAAAAAAGCAAGCATATTCACCGCAAGGTGAAGTGTGCCCACTTAGTCCCCGAGCCTGGTAGTAGGTGACGTAGGCACGTGGTGCCAGGGTCTAAAGAAAAATCCTCAAAGAAATTCTGAAACTGAGATGCATCACCAGATGCATCGTACCGATGTAGTCCCCGAGCTTGCTGGAAGGCGAAGTATGAGCCTTGTAGCAAGGTCTAAAAAATTGAATTTACCAGTCCGTCTGCAATTGAATAGACTAATCGACCAGTCACCGAGCATATAACGCTCGGTGGTCGGTACAGTCCCCGAATTCTCAAATTGGTGGGCTGGTCGACCAGTCCCCGAGCGTATAGTGCTCGGTGGTCGGTACAGTCCCAAAACTCTCAAATTGGTGAGCTGGTCGAACAGTCCCCGAGCGTATAGTGCTCGGTGGTCGGCACAGTCCCCGAGCACGGCGTAGGGACCGGTGGACAAGTCCCCGAGCGTGGTTGGGAACGTAAACGTGCTCGGTGGTCGGCACAGTCTTCGAGCACAGCATAGAGAGTAGTCGACAAGTCCCCGAGCGTGGTTGGGAACGTAAACGTGCTCGGTGGTCGGAGCAGTCCCCGGGCACAGCGTAGGGAATAGTCGACGAGTCTCCAAGCGTAGCTTGTCGACTGGGCCAAACTCCTGAAAAATAAATATAAAGAATTGGTAGTACATGATGTATAAATAACCTTTAGATAAAAAATCAGTACTAAGATAAGTTTTAGATTTTTTGTTATAAAATTAGCACGAGTAGTTAATTCATCCTAGAGCTTGTATCAGCTCTGGTCTAGCCAACAATCAGCATGAGGTGCGGAACCTAGGCACGCGTAGGATTGTCAGCCACGTCAGAGAGCTACTGCCGACCACCCGGAACGCAGAGGGCGGATCTCGTGCACGTGTAGGGAGGAGTCGGAGACAGTACCGGCTCTGGAAAGCTCGTGTAGGAGAAAAAACTAGTCGGCTAAAAAAGTTGTTTTGAAGAATAATAATATTAAAAATATTATGCCAAAAATAAATAAAATATTAGAATTGTACTTATCTTTGGACGAAAGTCTGGTTGGGAGAGTTGCTTGACTTGTTGTCGTGATGGTGGTCGCGGCTGTCGTAGCGCCGTTCTTCGCGGCGATTATTATTGCGACTCGTGGTCAGAGCAAGTAGGCCAAACAACTTGGTCGATAGCCTGAGCAGGTCGGTGTCGTCGATCTGCCTCCCTTTGTAGCAGAGAAGCGGGTGACGCGTTGTCGGCGTGGTCGGAGACGTTGCTGGAGTAGTTGGAGTCGTAGCCAGCGTGGTTGAAGCCGCCGCCGACGTCGATGAAGAAGTGGTTGGCGCAGATCGGATCTACACCTCCTCCGTGGTCGTGGTGGTGAAGCTGTTGAAGCTGAACGTGAAGTCGTCCGCCATGGCCACGAAGTCGGGGATGATGGCCATCTTGTTCGTCGGGAGAAGTTGCACGCACACCCCCTACCTGGCGCACCACTGTCGACGAAAGCTGGTCGGCAGTCTACCTTGGGGTATACCCACGGTAGTAGTTTATCGGTAGACGGTGCGCAAACTACGAACTTGATGGTGACGCAAGACACGGACAAGCTTTTTATCCAGGTTCGGCCGCCGAGTTGGCGTAATACCTACGTCCTGCGTCTGATTGTATTGATTTGTGTTGAGAGAATATGATGTATGATCTATCCTCTAGGGGACCCCTGCCCCTCCTTATATATCCTGAAGGGACAGAGATACAAGCAAAGTATCCTATTTGGTACAATATCTTGTAGCCTTGCGGTGCACGCCAACCAGTCGTGCGCCGCACGTCTTCATCCTGTGGGCCGAGCCACCTCTGATGGTGCGGCCTATATAGGCCCATGAGGGTATAGGGGTTTATACCCCCACAGAGGGGGGAATTGTTTTTCGGATGTTCAAACAAGAAATTATGTTGTCTTGGAGAGAGCTAAGCGACCATCTTGGTTTCTCTTCAAGATGCATCCTGAACATTGACTCCGATTTACCCAATTTTAGAGACACCAGTTTGGGAGAGAAATATCTAGAGATAATTTTTACAGTCAAGCCCAAACCAGTGACATGGAACACCCCACTCTTAGGATGTTTCACAAATGGCTTGGGTACAATCTTTTCTATCGTGACGATATTAGGAAAGTAAGAGTAGGAGATTTACAACTTTTATATGCTGCTATTAGTAAAGTACCTACTTCACCTGTTACACTATTAGTTTCACATTGGCTTAGTATACCTAGTCTTCAGGGACCAGTAGGATGTACTTCACTTATCACTCGTCTAGCCAATAATCTTCATTTACTAGAAAACTCATCACTGGACTTCATAGAGGAATTAAGAATTTACCATGGCTATGACACATTTAGACAAGCTCGGATGTTAAAGAAAGAGGGAAATATAATGTATATGTTGTATGATGATAAAGGCAAGATTCGGTTACCTAACCCGAACCTTGGCCTCTACTCTGTGCAAAACTTTTTGATTGAGATTTCAGCAACACCAGTGAACCAGAGAACTCCACAGCGAGTGGCATCTGAAAGGATAACCACTCACCGAGAACGCACTTGGTATGGAGCCGACCCTGGACCAGAAGAAGCAGCGCACCTGCATTATTGCGATTATAATCCACGAGTCCTTCGAGACCCATGGGCTCGTCATGCGCAACCACAAGAGCCTACAGAGGAGACATGGCCGAAGAGCCAAGATCACCAGTGGACAAACCCGCCTTTTCATACGGGCAGGTACTCCACTGATCCATATGGAGCTTCAGGATCCAGACCTCCACCCCAATTTGATGCAGGACGATACTCTGACGCCTCCTACGCCTTCACGAATGACTACTATCAAGAGGCCGGCGCTTTCTTCACTCGTACCGACAACACCCTCCTCGACATCCAGAACACGCAAGCAGAACATGGAAGACTCCTGGAAGAGCAATAAAAATGGAACCAGGACCATGCCGCTGCGGTACAAGAACTGAGACAAGATACAACAACAATGAACGACAACATCACAACCATGATGCGGTTCTGGAACATCGGGTAAGACCGACGTCAACATCCAGCTTGGGGGAGTTCCTCCGTAATTTATCAAGTAAGTTTTTATTTGCTCTTTTTATTTATTCTATTCTGTCTTAATATTTTTATTTATCTTAAAAGGAAAACTTAGAAAACTAAATAAATATTTTCTTGCTTTTATTCACTACACTTTAATAAACATGAAAACAAAATAAAAAGAGTGTGTAGATAAGTGTGTTTTATTTTTCTGCTAAGTTTAATCTCTAAAAAAAATAAAAAGACCAAAAAGATACATGATGGAAATGATGAACAGTTGCTCTGTTTGCTTACTTACAAGTACTTAGCTTTTATATTAGAATTCTTCCAGGAATTACTAAAACTAAAATTACTATCTTTGGGGAAGCATAAACTAAAGTCTAGGTAAGAGAAAGGCATGATATAAAGTTGAGCTACTGTTTATCTTGTTCCTACTACACTAAGTTCTGGAGATTTATTTTGAAAACTTACAAATCACATGATGAGTTCCTAGCATAACAAAACTACCTACCACAGCCATACTTGCTGTAACATCTTTTACTATATTCACATTGAGTTTGATCGAGCTGTGTAGACCCTTAGGAGCTTTTCATGTGGTTAAATTAAGATATTCACTTGCACACATCTACCACAGCATCCATCATCAATCATTAAAATTGCTAAAAATATTATCACTCACTGTCCCGAATATTGTTATTCTCTCTCTCTAAAAAGATTCAATGCAGAAGAGGCATGGGTTATGCAAAAATATACGAGGAAATAAAAAGGGGCAAGTGCCCGGAACCTCGAAAAAGAAAAAGAAAGAATGAGATGAGAGGTAAAAATGGATAAGTGTCCGAAGTAGAATTAGGGGTACAAAGATGCCCACTTGAGTGGAAAAAATGGACAAGTGTCCGATAGTAGAATTAGGGGTATCTACTACCCACCTGAAAAAAAAAGAGGGAAAAAAGATAGCCCATGTTCTCCCAAGGCCAAGATCAAAGAAGAGGAGAGATAGCAATATGAGGAGCAATGAGAACTAAGTTTTATTATCACTTATGTATTTTCACTATCATTTACTCCATCACACATGCACATCTTGATTTAATTATATGCTGAGTTCCTTTGGATCCATGGCTCGGTTAGACAATATATATGAGCTGTTTTTCACTCCTATGAGCTCCACTTAAATATTCCATTAGCTATAGGTAAGTGATATCATGGTAAGGATCCACAAATACCACATATAGAGAGACTTGAGAGAATCATTGCTGGGAACTCTGAGTTTTATTTTGAAAACTTATGAAAAACTCTGGAACAAAGGTGAAGTATAAACAGGAGGGATAGTGCTTGACTTAATTATTTTGTATTTCGATTACTTAAGACTTAAGTGCAGGTACTAAACTTCATAACACTTCACTTTAATCTGGAAGAATTTTTATGTAAAAGTATGTGTGCCTGTCATGAAAGAAAACATCGAAGCAACTCCTGATCCGTCTGAGTTTAGCTGTTTGCTCAGGGACGAGCAAAGGGTAAGCTTGGGGGAGTTTGTTGACGGTCCTTAAGTACTAAAATTAATAATCAAATAAACATTAAAAAGGATCAATATGAAACAAACATCTAGAATAGGGGTTTTATCTGACAGAATTCCACGAGTTTTGGTGTTTATCTATTTCTGCAGGGGTTTATCAGAAAATAGGGAGAGAAGGCCCACATGTCATGTTTACAACGAGATAATTACGTGCCGCGCAATTTTCCTCAATCTAGAAGGATCCAGAAGCCACGGGAACGAACGGGACGCGAATTGGGCTCGGGAGCTGGGCGGCCGCCCACCCCCCTTGGGCGCCCGCCCTGGCCAGGAAGCCAATCAGAACTCTGCTTCGGGGCAAGACTCCACCGACCTAAAGGATCAATCTAAACCATACAATCTATGTCGGTTTGATCCAATGGCTCACGTTCACTTGAGGGGACTATAAAACCAGACCCCCTGGCCCCTGGAGGAGAGGAGGAGAAATCATTATTCAGAGGTAGTCATCAAAGTTAGGGTTTAGAGCTTCTCTCCCACAGAGAATTAGAATTAGCTACTCCCTAATCCTTCAAGTTTAGAGGTTGATTAGATAGCAATTAGAGAAGTAGAGCACTATGCTCTGGATTCGGATCTTCGGTAATAAAGATTGGTATTATTCATATCTTTCTCTAATTCTATTGTTCTAATTGCATTATGTCTCTAATTATTATGTTCTTAGTTTGTTCTAGTTCTATATTTGATATAGTTCTAATTGATAATGAGTTTATGTATAAGTTTGGAAAGCGCTTAGCTCTTGTCGCGAGGGAGTTAGGTGATAGATCACATGTGAGCGTGGTGCTTAGATGTTATTTATCTGCAAATGTATCCTATTGGCCGAGTCGTGTGGTAGTTCGCGATAGTGACAGCTTTGTTGATTCTTATATAGTCCACCCTCCGTTGATAGGACAGGCAGAACCGGTATTGTGGAGTAAGTCATGCGATGTTCTGATTTACTTTATCAATGTTCCTTATACATGAATGAAGAGTCTTTTATGCTATATATGATCTTGTAGATAACTAGAGTAGATTATGACTTAGTAGTTAGTAGATAACTTAGAATCCATTCTCTAGCTAATCCGACATCACCTACATATATGAGGAGTAGTCTATTTTCTAATCGCTGTGCTCTTTATCCCATGAACTTACACTTTATCATCATTATCTTTATGGTTTACCCCCTGCTAAAGTAAGTGACTGTGTGACGAGTTTCTCATTAGTAATCATGTTCTTGCAAGTTTATCTCTAGTCTATGCCTTGATAGATTTTGCCCATTGATTTAATTCCATCTTCTTAAGATCCCCTAAGCAAAATTATAAATAACGATACCTAGAATACTTATCCTGGTGAAATGCTACAATGAGGTGTTTTATCTGTGCGCTTGCGGATAGAATAGATTATTTTCTAGAGAGCCTTTACATTTATAAATACCTTTGTACACTCTGGCGCCATGCTAGGGATGACAACCTAGTATCTAAGTGGTGTTAGCTAGTGTCAACAAGGGGAAGTCCAACAATGAAATCCATGCTGATTTCTTCCCACTTCCAACCTGGAATTGACAACGGTTGCAATAAACCTGCAGGTTTGAGGTGAACTGCCTTTACCCTGCAGCAAGTATCACACCTAGCAACATAAGCTGCTATCTCTTTCTTCATTTTGGTCCACCAGAAACGAGGTCTCAAGTCTTGGTACATTTTGCTACTACCCGGATGAATGGACAACTTCGAAGAATGAGCTTCTTCTAAAGTTTTGTTGCGTAGGTCACGGTCTTTGGGTACAACTAGTCGATCGTCAAACCACAGTACACCCTTCTCATCTACTCGGAAATGCTTGGTGTCTTGCTCTTGCATTTTTCTCTTGATATGAAAAATACCAGGATCAGATTTTTGGAGCTCTATGATTTGACTTTCTAATGAGCAACTGACTATAATGTTGTGCAGGACCACAGGATGCAATAAATTGAAGCCTTCCTCTAGGAGAGGTCTAACATGTTGTTTCCGACTGAGAGCATCAGCTACAACATTGGCTTTGCCGGGATGATAGTGCACTTCTAAATTGTAGTCCTTTATTAATTCCAACCATCTTCTTTGTCTCATATTCAGCTCGGGTTGGGTGAATATATATTTGAGGCTCTTATGGTCAGTGTAAATGTGACAAAGATTACCCAACAGATAGTGTCTCCAGAGTTTCAATGCACGTACAACTGCTGCTAACTCTAGATCATGAGCAGGGTAGTTGGCTTCATGTTTCCTCAGTTGCCGAGAAGCGTAGGCAATAACTCAGCCTTCTTGCATGAGTACACAACCTAGGCCAGTGCCAGATGCATCACAAAAGACATCAAATGGCTTTTCAATGTCAGGCTTTGCCAGAACAGGAGCGGTGGTCAGCAAATGGCGTAGAGTGGTGAAAGCAACTTCACACTCCACGGACCACACAAACTTCACATCTTTTTGCAGTAGCTTGGTCATAGGCTTAGCTATTTTGGAGAAGTCTGGAATAAAACACCGATAATATCCAGCTAGACCGAGAAAACTCCAAACTTCGTGCACTGAAGTCGGGGCCTTCCAGTCTAGAACCTCTTGCACCTTTGACGGGTCAACAGAAATACCCTCTTCGGATAAAATATGGCCTAAGAAAGGCACTTTCTTCAGCCAAAACTCACACTTGCTAAACTTGGCATAGAGCTGATGTTCTCGCAATCTAGTGAGTACAATCCGAAGGTGCTTCTCATGTTCTTGTGCATTTTCAGAATACACCAATATATCATCGATGAACACCACCACAAACTTATCCAGTTCAGGCATGAACACCAAATTCATCAGGTACATGAAATGAGCAGGGGCATTATTCAGACCAAAGGACATGACTAAATTCTCATACAACCCATACCTGGTAGAGAAAGCCGTTTTAGGAATGTCTTCAGGTCAGATCTTGATTTGATGATACCTAGATCTCAGATCAATTTTGGAGAATACTTTGGCCTTGGCTAATTGATCAAACAGGATATCAATGCGAGGCAAAGGATACTTGTTTTTAATGGTCACGGCATTCAGCGGACGATAGTCTACACACATACGTAGAGACTTGTCCTTCTTCTTGACAAAGAGAGTCGGACAACCCCATGGAGAAGAACTAGGCCGAATAAGACCTTTCTCTAGGAGTTCTTGCAATTGCTTTTTCAACTCTGCCAATTCATTGGGTGGCATTCGGTATGGCCTTCTAGAGATAGGTGCGGTACCCGAAATTAGATCAATTTTAAACTCAATGTCTCTGTCCGGCGGCAACCCGGGCAGATCCTCTGGAAAGACATCCGGAAACTCACACACTACTGGAATCTCTGCCAAAGTGAGTGGTCGAATGGCATTGGCAGCATGACGAATGTCATCATTCTTGGGAAGCTGGACTAAGAAGGCTTCTTTGCTATCAGGCTCCCGCAACATGACTACTCTCGTGGGGGTATCTATTAACACCCCATGCCTGCTCATCCAATTCATCTCTAGAATAACATCTATCCCTAGGCCTGGCAGTACGACTAAATCTGCTGCATAATTACGCCCTTCTATGGCAATATGTACATCCCTCACTACTTGATTCGTGGCAATTTGATTTCCAGCAGGACTAATGCAAAATTTTCCACTATCAAGATCGGTGACATGTTGCCCATGCTTAGATATGAATGCTTGACTCATAAATGAATGCGAACCTCCAGAATCAAATAAGACAACTGCAGGGTGTTGATTTACAAGGAACATACCAGCGGTAACTGCTTCACCTTCCAGAATTTCTTCAACCGTGGTGTAGTGCACACGCCCCATACGGTTACTTCCTTCGGCTGCAACATTTCTCTTAGGGTAGGGGCAATCTCTTGCCCAGTGACCAACTTGCTTGCAATTGAAACAAGGGCGGTTATCAGGAGGATTCTTGGGACTTCCTTGACCCGTGGCACCTCTTGGGAGAGCAACTATGAAGGACTTGCGCACTCCCGTCTTCACATTTGACTTTTTCTGCGGCGGCCTGTACCTTGTCACAGCATTGGGTGGGCGATAGGCCGGCTTGCTTGCCACTGGAGCCTTGGACTGCGAAGCACCTGCCTCATAGGCCCTCTTGCGGTTCATGGATGCGGCATACACAGCATTAGAATTTTCCTGAGTCAATGCATCACTCACAAACTCGTTGAAGGTGGTACTCTTGTTACCAGCCATGTTCTTGGACAACTTGGGTCCCAACCCTCTCTTGAAACTAGCGAGCTTCTTGGCTTCGGTGTCAACCATCTCAGGAGCATAGCGAGACAAATTGTTAAAAGGATGAAGATACTCAGTCAAGCTTTTAGTGCCTTGTGTCATGTTCATGAACTCGGTGTGCTTGATAGTCATTAAGCCTTGTGGAATATAAGTGTTCCTGAAAGCAGTTTGGAACTGGTCCCAGGTTACCACAGCATTGGCAGGCAAGCTGGTCCTGTAATGACTCCACCAGACACCTGCTTTGCCCTCCAACTGGTGGGCTGCATATTCCGCCTTTAGCTCTTCGGTCACCCTCAGCAAGCGGAACTTCTGCTCAAGAGTGTTGAGCCATTCATCAGCTTCTAGAGGTTTGACAGCCTCCTTAAAAAGCGGTGGTTTTGTGTCTTGGAAATCCTTGAAACTGCTGTACTGATTTGCCTCTCCGCCTTGGCGGGCATGGCGACCACCCCGATTCTGTTGCGCCATAGTTTGCATAGCCTCGTTGAGCATACGCTGGCCCTCAACAAGAGCTGCCAATAGCTCAGTAGGTGTAGGCGGGGGAGGAGGTGGTGGCGGTGGCACCTCGTTGTGACCGGAGCGAGTATTGCGAGCCATCTGCACAAGGCATACCAAGTGACCGTACATGACAACAGATATAATTGCCATGAACTTCAATTGCTGCCATATGGAATTTAATGAAGTAAATTAACATAAATTAAGGCACAATAATCCATGTACAACAAGAGAATATCATCCACAACACTTGGTTATTCTCGCGATCATTCACAGCCACACTCCACAAAATTAAAGTCACTGCAGAAATTATTTAAGCTCAACATAAACATGGAGGATCACAATTGAGTGCATAGGGTTACACAGAGTCACTGTCACAACTTAAGTTTTACAGGAGGGGCACCATGGCCAAATACATAGAGTCTCAACTAAAATTTAGATTACATATCCATTACACAAAGAGATGGAAACTGATACATGATCATAAAATCATTGCTAGGCTACATATCTTCCTCAGAGTATCCATTAGAAACGATGCCATCATCCTGATCTTCCTCACTAGAACCTTCTTCATGATTAAAAGGGGCTGGATGTGGAATAGGATTTATGATATTGTTTAAACGGTGGACAACCAATTGTAGCTCAGCAATTCTAGTGATCAGCTCTTCCTCTCTAATTTTAGCATGGAACAAGGCTCTAACTCTAGCAGCTTCTCTATTTTCAGCCAAGCGCATAGCTTCATCTCTCTCTCTAGTCATTTGCATCATGCGGGCTTGTGCCTCATTGCGCTCTCTAACTACATTCTCAACTTGGTTGCGGCGAGCTTGCAAAGCAGTATGATAGTTTTGGATTTCATCTTGGGCATCCATAAAAGCCTTGTGGTGCTTGCGCACGCGCTTGCGCAGTTTGCGCTGCCCAACTTGAGCTTGTTGGAGCGCTAGCATGGCATATATATAGGTGTCCTGGCGTACATAGTACAGCTTAAGTACTACTAGCATGGCGCTCATGGCAGGGCTAGAACTATATCGTAGCAAGGTTTCTCTCATCTCTAAAGACTCATTCCCAACCTGGGACACGAATGTGTCAGTCACACTCACTCTGGGAACGGATCCCGCGGGGCCATTCACTAGCTCATCACCATGCTCTTGGCAAATCTCTAGCAAAACCTCCAGGGCTGCTACTTGGGCACCCTCCCAAGGAGTTTGGCCATCACAGTCAACTAACCAACCTAGCCACTGTGGGTTATTTGGACAAGGGGGAACTGTAATTTGGACATCTACCCAAGGTAAGGCCCCTGCATGCTCAGCCTCGGTCCAAGTGTACTTAGGTGGTTCCTCATATCCAACTGAACTTAGCACCCTCCACAACAAAGTAGGAGTGCCAAACATGTCCAGAAAAGTCTCACTCGCGTGCGGGGCTGCCATCTGTAGAAAGACCACATTTGAGTAAGGGAGATTAATTACAAGGAGAGATAAAGAACCATATTTTCAGAATTTAATACCCAAGTATTGCATAAAGAAGGTATGAATGATTCATGATGCATGCACGTTCCATACGTCCTTTCCAAACCTAGAAGAAAGTTCTAACGGTATAATCGGTGGCATACATACGGGCACTCTTTATACGCAACTACCCGGTCTACACGTTTCGTTGTTAGTGTACCTGCAGAAGATTTCATTTGAGCCCAGCCCCACAATAGTATAAGTGCAGAAATGTAAATCCAATCATCAACAATCAAGCTAGGTACTCCGATATATATTCCCAAACATATATCGCAGCACACTACCCCTTTTGGATGCACCCACCGATACATCAAATATGTATACATGGCTGCACCTACTACCCACAATTAAGTACCTTCATATATATATGTGTGAAAAATGTAAATATTCGAGTAACCACAGCTAACACTTCCCTAGACCGACGGTTGGACGGTCATGCTCTCACAGCTCACACTTACCGTAGCGTAGAGGCATATAGATCCATACATTACCACTCAAGCAAGTGGCATCCATACAATTTCACGCCGTATGGACGACGAAAGAAAACAAACAATGCTTACCATGGCGTAGAGGTAGGTGATCCATTCATTACCACTTAAGTAAGTGGCATCCATATTATTGCACGCCATATGGACGACGAAAGGAAAAACCCCCATGTTAGTAATATTAAGCCACCTAGAAGTCCTTATACGGGCATAAAGGGTGTTGATATTTGGTAACGAAATTAGAAAATGATCCGCAAGCGCACGGATATCGGTGAGCATTTCACCCGGGAGGTTATCTAGAGTTATCGTATTTATATTTTTACCACTGGGAGAAAGGGTGCATCTGACTAACTAAATCTATTGCTACTACCCCTTTAGGCTACAAAGAATGTTTCTCGATGTGAGTGATGTATAGAGAAGACTGCAACCGTAGTCTCGTTCTAACCTTGGTAAGGATGATCTACTGTTCTATTGGGGAGGCTCACGGAATCTAGACAACACAAAGGATGTTCAACCCGCACCTGTAAACCTACCCGTCCTGCTAACGAGATGTGATCTGCAAAGGTAACTCGGAAATGTCACGTTCCTCGCTACTACCACGGTCCAGCTAGTCAGGGGATATCTATGAGTACCCTAGTCTAAACACCACGTTTACGCTAACAAGTGATTACTCTAATACTCAACCGGAAGAGGATTAAAGTCAACTCATAAACCAAAGAAGAATAAAACAAGAACTTACTAGTATTAGAAGTCGAATTACTGAAGAATCTTAGAAGCAAGCCTCGGGTTAGGAGACTTGATCCCGTAGGTACAACTCGGAGTAGACACCGACAGGCCGGCCTTCCTCTGATCCATACCTCCACTTTATCTCTCTCAATCTAGTAGAAACTAGAAGATCTATTTCTACCTTACATTGGTTGCTAAGCCTAAAAAGAAATATTATTTAGAGAAGAGGTTTTCCTTCGAGGGCACCCCTCAATCTCTATGATAATTTCTTGTCTTCTCCAGGGGCCAGGGGCCTTGCTTATATAGTCCTCCTCCTCTGTGCGTTTTTGGTTCAGCAGGCGATGTGGTACTAAACTTTCCACCATATCTCATTAAAATGCACATAGGCCTTAATGAACCAAAATCTGATTTGGGCCCAATTAATCCCGCAGCTCTTTTATGTGGAGTTCTTCTTTTATTAATATCTTTTGATTCCGAACTCCAAATATAGCAAGTAATATATGCATTTCGATCAGCTCGACGAGATCTTTGCAATGGTGTACTCCATTCTGTGATTGGTGGAAACACCTGGGCGGGCGCCCAAGGGGGGTGGGCGGGCGCCCTGCCCCCGGGCCCGTTTGCCTTCTCGTTCGTTCCCGTGGCTTCTGGAGTCTTCTAGATGATAGAAAATTGTGCGGCACATTAATATCTCTATGTAATCCCAACGTGTGGGCCTTTCTTCCTTATTTCCTGATAACCCCCTGCAGAAATAGACAAACACCAAAACTCGTGGAATTCTGTCAGATAAAACCCTAAGTCTAGATGTTGATTTCATTTGGATCTTTTTCTTTGTTTATTTGATAATTAAATTTGATACTTAAGGACCGTCAACAAAGGGTATGACCAATGGCATGGTATAAGTTATAAAAAATGTTTTAAAACAGCCCTATGTATAGTCTAATTTTGCCAAATTAGTTTGAGAAAACCAAATTCATTTGTTTTCAAATACATCTATGATGGTTAAATGCCTAATCTTGCTCTGATGCCAGCTGTAACAGAACTGTCCAATTTATAAGAATTCAAGTGAATTAGCGACCACGGAGGCAGTCAAGCCAATGGACTTGAACCCATATAAACCCGGTAGTCCGACGAAATCTCAAAAGACCTCGATTCAACCAACATACAACCAAGATCGTACATGATCAAGCATCACCATCATAGATTACAACATTCATCACAGAACATAGTTTTACATCACATCAGAGTTTAAAGAGGTTATTACAAACCATAGCGGTAGCGGAAACAAAGTAGTTTTGAAGCAACACCAACTCAGTTTATAATACATGCAGTTCCATGGTCAAGTCCCAACAAAAGCACAACTGAAGTTAAAGGAGGTGATCATGCCCATGATCTACTCATCATCCGCAGCCGGGTGATGACACTTAGCACAGTAGCCGTGGTAAACGACATCATCTGCAACAAGGGTAAATAAAACCCTGAGTACGAGAATGTACTCAGCTAGACTTACCCGTCATAAACCAGAAATAAAGTGACACCAAGGAGTATGCAAGGCTAATCTTTGTGGACTGGTTTGACTCACTTTTTGCATAAAAGCCTTTGTTATAAGTAATTCATTTATCAGATTTCAGCAGCAAGTTCATTACTTAGCAACTATGCACTAGATTAGCACCTGCTCTAAGCATACACTGGAGTCTTTAAGCATTACAATAATAACCATATCCAGATTTTCACATAGCTATCATCATTCTCATCATAACCATTAAGTTTGTTTAGTGAGTTCTACGTTGCCGCTGCCCAAGTCAAGTTCTCACTATCCGGGAGAGATGGCGATTCGAATCGATTCCTATCCAGCTGGAGGGGTATTCCTAACACTCACCCAAGCATACTTCATGACGGCAGCTCGGATCACCTTTAGCACAACTCCGGACCAATTCGCGGGTCCGTACGGCGTCGCACCCCCAGGGACCGCCAATCTGCCAGGGTCAGGACTCTAACCTGACACCTCGGTCTTACGCCATTGACTCCCCGCACATCCTTACTACCAACCGGGGTGCGCACTTTAACCAGATCGGGGTATCCGGCCGGAGTTGCACTCGTAGGCTTCGCGGTCGGAACGACTTATCCGGCCAACTAAGTGATAGGCATGCGTGCAACATGACACGGGGACGTACAGCGATTCGGTCCTTAAACGACACAGACGGGGATAGATTCACAGCCAAGACCTCCATGTCTTGTTGCTGCACTATCGTCATCCCGCCCGGTCTCAAGTCCATTATTAGCACATGGTTATTTCCACGATAGCAAATATAGCCAACCGTGATCATCATCCACCTAACTCTCGCAGGTGACAGGAAATCACCCGGCTTCTACCGAGTTAAGCATGGCTAAGCATTACTTCGATCCTGGACCTACTTTGGTATTGTTTAAGGTGGACAAGGTAGTCATTATGCAGCAAAGGTGTCATATCAATGCCTACCACTTAATGCAACAATATATATAACCATAGTCATTTGATAGCTGAACATGATAATAAAATAGTTGGAGGCTTATAATGCTCCGGGGCTTGCCTTCAACGTAAGTGGATGGACGATGGTCGGGACACTCCGGCAAGTCCTCCTCCTCCTCAACTTCTTGAGGTAGCTCCCCTTGCTGTCCTTCCGGCTCCGGCAACTCGAACTCCAGCACCGTTACTCCCTTGGGTACACCTATGGATGCATGACAAGGAGATGAATAAAGAGAATGCGCATATGATGTATGATGACAAGATGAGGAGCAAAAGGGACACAAACAAGGTATAACATGAGCATAACCCTTAAGATTAAGTGCATCATGGACTAACAAGTAAGTGCATACTTCTTCTCTAGTAGAGAGACTAAATAGACAAGTTAAACAAGTACTAGCTACTCCTACTCAGCCACTGGTTTAGTAGACAAACCAACCAGTCACAAGTTTCAGCCATAACTCAAGCATCTGTTAACCAAATTAAGCAAGTAAGTACTTTCTGTAAAGCTTAGAAATTTATCTACAATTCACTTTTAGACAACCCAGACTGATTCCCCACTTAAATATGCTAAAACCTATAAAGTTGGCTGGCTGCTCTGGGAATTCCAGAGAGCAAGCACTTTGCAGCGGCTACTTGCAACATGCATAACTTTTAAACTACTCAACCAAATGTCATGCAATTTGGACACGAAGTAGATCAGTAAGTTAGCTACCAGTTTGTTGTAGACAAGTTTCCCAGAAAACATCATCTTCAGTTAGCTCTTAATCATTTGCTATCAGCTGTACAGAAATGCTCTAGGAAAGGCAAAAATAGCTAAAATAATATTTTGCACATATTAAGAATATATCACAGGGATAAACCAATTGCACCAATAGATAGAACATATCTAAGAAACACCAGAAAACATCATGGCAAGGTCTAAAACTATTTCTATCATCACCATTTCCATTTATTTAATTATTAAGGTGATTTAATGAACATATACTCCAAGTGTTCCAAAAAATCCTAAGAAAATTACAGCAAGCTGTAGGCTAACATAAGATCACTGTAAAATTTTCAGAACATTTGCACATACACATTGTGAGGTATAAAAATAACAAGTTATTATAGGCATGCAAGGCATAAATGTGAAACCCAATCAAAAAGTGTCAAACAACAGATTTCAGATTTTTCCTTGCTTTGTCTACTCATAAGTACAACACTCAGCAAGTTTCATCTCAAAAGGGGCTATAACCTATTTATTAAAAATATCACAAGAAACTCTTATATAAGCAAGAATTATTTTTAACTTCCTAACCAGGCTTCCAAAAATCATGAAAAATTTATCAGAGCCTATTCATAACATAAGTAACAACTCCTTACATTTGCATGGCCAGCAGATCAACAGATCTCAAGATATAATTACCCACTGAAAATCCAAGATTAATTTATATCTATTTATTTCTGCAAAAACATGGCATGTTTCATATTTTTATTAAAAACTAGACTTCTGCTGGAACCTAGCAAAATTGGAATCACCACATTTGGATCTCTAAAACTCCAGATATGAATTTTACAAAAACAGCACAGGATCTGTAACAACAGTGACCCAGGGGGGTGAAACCGACAGACTGACATCCGGGACCCACGCGTCAGTGGGACGCGGACAGGGGAGATGCTCGTCGCCGGCGAAGCACGACGACGACGAGGTCTCGGCCGGATCTAAGGGCATCTACGTGTTCCTCTCATCAACGCGACTCTGTTGACCTACTTTACGCGCGCTCTACTGGACTCTAGGGTGCTCGCCGTCGGGAATGGCGGAGCGGCGGCACTGCGCGGCGGTGCGCCGGTGGATCCAGGCAATGGCGACGCAGTAGAGGTTCACGCCGAGCATCAGTGAACCAAGGGGAAGCGATAGGAACAAGAATGGAGGAAAATGGTGGAGTAGAGAGGCCTGGCCACGTTGCCGGTGAGCTCGAGCGGAACTCCGGCGAGGAAGAACTGCTCGGAGCTCGGCAATGCCGCCTTACCCGTGCTCGACAGTGGCCAAGGAGGTGACGCCGAGGTAGAGGAGGCTCTGGCGAAGCTTTTGGCGGGCTGGCTTGGCCGGAGACGGCGAGAAGAGCTCGGTCGACGCGGCCGTTCCACGGCGGAGCTCGCCGAGGCGAAATGGAGAAGGGAGAGGGCGCTGGAGAGGCGAAATGAGGACGGCCGGGGCTCGGGGTGGCGTCGTGGCGTCCAAGTGAAGGCGCCAAGGCTGACAAGCGGGGTCGCCGTCGACGTACGGCCGCCACGGGTCATCCACGCGTCGGCCGGCCGGCGACTGACGAAACTGAATCGCACGATTCAGTCGTCGTCGACCGTGTCTGAAACCGAAAGTTCACCGACGTTTTACTCTCAGCTCACTCGATGGTTTTGGCTCAAACTTATTCCTTTGGACAGAGCTACATGAGTTCTACAACTTTGATTACAAGATCAAAGTCTAACTCGGTCTGGATTTCAAACTACAAGGCTCCAAACAGCCCTACCTCGAAACTGCGTGATCCAACACTTAGCCAAATTCGGTTAAGTATGAAATCAGCCCTGATTTTTGGCTTGTGAGCAATTTTTGAATGTGTTCTATACTTTTTCATAAAAAGTCATCAACACAACTTTTGTAGCTTATGAAATTCTCTACAACTTTGTTTCAGGTGTCAAAGACATGCAAAGTTTCTAACACCAGTTTCATAAAACATTTTTGAAAAGAGGTCTAGGGAGTCAAATAAGCCATTCTAGGTTTAACCCTACCCTAGGGGCATTTTTGGCCAAAACCTTCAACATGGGCTTTGCTCCAAATGATATTCTAAACATGATTGAAGTATTTTGGAAGACAATGTACACTTGTTTCCATTGGTTACCCCTTATAGTCACTCAATTCAAGTCACACAAGCAATTCAATCATACATGGTATACATAAGATGACATGTGATCATGATAGATGCTTATGAATGAGCATGATGATGCTTGTGTTGATGCAATGCTCATGGTTAACATGCAAGCTAACACTAGGAGTGTTACAGTCAAGGCCTTGTTCTCGGAGACCACACCCTCGATTTGGTCGAAGCACCTTTTTTGGTACTTCGCCGTTTTCATTGCACCCTACAAGAAATATACATATCGCATAGTGAATAAGCAACAGTATATACATACTCCAGCAGAATACAAGACCACTTACCTTAACTTCATCAGTGAGCCACTTAGCAGCGCGCTCTACCCTCGCCGCCTCCTCGGTCTCGGCGATCTCCTCGTGGCCGGCCCAGTGGTCCCCACGCTGGCGCCACACGTAAACGTGTTGGCGACCATCGTGGGGATGCCCCTGGATCTCCTCCACTTCGTCATCACAGGCCGTGCGGGTCTCCTCGCCCTCTGCGCTACCCCTAGCCACGGTAACGGGTATCAAAGGACCCTTACCTCGGCTAGGGGAGCCGTCCGGCGTGGAAGCCTGTGCTGGGGCTGGAGTTGGACCCCTCTCTTCTTCAGCTGGAGGGGGGGTATGGATCCTGTCTCCCTTCTCTGCAACGATGCTTGGGAGAGGCATCCTCGCGGTCTCATTGCCCCTTGCGGGGGTGCTCGCCCTAGCCTCGTCTTAGGCCGGTTCCTCCTCGGCAACCTCTACCGTGGCCGCAACTGCGGTCTGCTCTGCCGACTGCTCGCGGACGGTCTGCTCGGCGGCATTGTCATCAGCAACTGCCGACTCGGTTGTCCTCAAGCCGGCAGTGTTGCTCGGATCAACATCCGAGGCTGCACTAACAAAGAAGAGTTAATGTAGATTACCATACTAACATCAAACCTCGTAAAAAACAAAGGGAGCGCAGAGACACTTTTTCGAACTTATAGGTCGGAGCTCCGGTGCGCCGCCGTGAAGAACCTTCTCCTGGTCCGCCTAGCCGCCGCAGCCGCTTTTGTTCCTCCAGGACGTATCGGCTCGACGTGCGCGGCAGTTGGGTCCCTGATTACCCGATCAGCATCAATCGGCGCGACGTCAGGGCGACTGCGTGGTCTCCAGACCAAGGACAGGGCCGTCTCATCCTCTTCGTTGTCATCATCGACAATCCTCACAAGCCAGCGATGCTTGGGGGCATGGCTGGTCGAGCCTTGGCCCATCGAAGGGTCCGCAGCCGTTACCGCTGGAATTGCTTCCGTGGAGGATGGCTCCACAGCCATCGGCCTTTTCCCAGCTACTCTGTCATCTGTGGTCGACGCTGGATGACTCTGGTCCTCGTCGCTACTGGTGTATTGGAGACACCGAGCAGCATTGTCTACTGGTGGGTCTACCCCAGCAGGATGGTCCATACCAGGTGCCAGCGACACATACACTGTGCACCGGTCAATATCTCCTATCTGCGATACAAAGGTGACAAGTCATCAATCAAAAGGCTATAGCATTATAAATAAACCAGGGTATCCATTTACCTTAGGAGCTAGTCGGCCTAGCATGAAGGCATGCATCCGGTCATCACTACGAATGAAGTTATTGTTAGCTAGGTTGAATAACTCATTCATCCTGCGCTGGATATCTGATTTCTCCAAGCTGTCCCGATGCATCCTGGTCGGGTCTTGGCTTCCCGCGTACTCGTACGCCGAGTGCACCCTCCTCTGTCAAGGCATCACTCGTCAGGCGAGGAAATTCCCGACCACTCCTGGCCTGTCTAGGCGGGACCAGTCGATCAGGCTCATCAGCTCTGACACTTGACCAGTATACTCTGGACGATCAGTCCAGCTAACCCTCTTCTCGAGAATGTAGCCGACGTCGCAGAACGTGGCGCTGCCCAGCTCCTCCCTGATATAGAACCACCTCTTGTACCACTCAGTGAGGGAGGTGTTCCATGCGCAGCTGAGGTAACGGTTCTTCATCCCGTTGTGAAGATTGAGGTATACTCCACCTGCAATCTTGGAGCCCCCAACTGCTCCCTTCCTCCTCAAACAGAATAGATAGTGGAAGAGATCGAAATGTGGCTCTATCCCAACATCAGCTTCACACAAATGGATGAAGGTAGAGATAAGGAGAATAGAGTTTGGATGCAGATTGCAAATCCTGATCTCATAGTAAAGGAGAAGACCTTGAAGAAAAGGATGAACGGGAACCCCAAATCCCCTTTTGAAGCAATCTTCAAAAACTACGATCTCACCGGCGTGGGGGTCGGGGTAACTCTCTTTGGTGCCCTCCAGCCGCCGAGCTCCTAGTTGTGCAGAACACCCATTCCGACGAGGTCGTTGAGGGACCTCGTGGTGCTCCGAGATTTCTTCCACTCTTTGGCCATCATCTCAGCCCTTTTCTTCGGATCACTCTTTGCCATTGTCGCAGTAGGAAAAGCTTTGAGCTGGGAGTTGAGGATGCTGGGGATGGCGAAGGCAGGAGGCAGTAATGGCAAAGGAAGGAGGCAGCTACGTAACTGCTGGGTAAAAATATGAACACAACATCGAGCCCTTTATAACAGCAAACCCACCTTTTCCACTTCCTGCATTTTGGGGAAATGGGCGGATCTTGCGGCAGTTGTGGCGTTTTGGTTTTCAAGAATTATCGCAGTTAATTCGGCGGCTTTTCTGAATGATTGTTGGTTTCCTTTTCTTGGCCCATGCAAAGAGCGACTATACAATTAGTAGGCGCTCCTTTTTATGCAACAGACTGACAATATGGCAGGATGCTCCGTCACATCGCACATTAATACGGCGATATGATTTTTTCAAAAGATATGCTCAGGGACTGGCCGACCAGTTCGCCCAATCGAGAATCCGGGGACTGTACCGACCACCGAGCATGATATGCTCGGGGACTGGCGGACCAGTTCACCCAATCGACAATCTGGGGACTGTACCGACCACCGAGCATGATATGCTCGGGGTCTGGCCGACCAGTTCACCCAATCGACAATTTGGGGACTATACTGACCACCGAGCATGATATGCTCGGGGACTGGTCGACCAGTTCGCCCATTTTGACTAGTCTAACCTTTAGAAAATCCAGGGCCATACCAATCGTCGAGCAAGACATGCTCGGGGACCGGTTGGCTGTTTCCATTCAGTCGCAAGCAAGTATGACGCGCCCTTGGCTTGGAAAATGCAATTGCATAACGTTTAATTGTATAGTTTTAACTATTTAGACCTTGCTACATGGTTCATGCTTCGCCTTCCAGCAAGCTCGGGGACTACATCGGTACGATGCATCTGGCGATGCATCACAATATCAGATTTTCTATGTGGTTTTTCTCTTTAGACCCTGGCACCATGTGCCTACGTCACCTACTACCAGGCTCGGGGACTAAGTGGGCACACTTCACCTTACGGTGAATATGCTTGCTTTTTTTAGGTCTATACTTTTCAGAAAAGTAAAGTGGGCACACTTCACCAGGAAAGAAATCTTTTTTGATTAAGAGCACCATGCATTCTTCAAACAACCTATTTCTTCGATGTCGATGTTGATTAACTGTCTTTTGAGTTGGTCAAAATACCGTTGCAACTGTTTGGGCGACTTTCCTGCTTATTGAAGACGTCAAGCCTCACTGGTCGAAGAAGTTCAAGATGGCGTGTTACATCACAATAAATGGTGCTCGGGGACTAGCTGTGAGGGTATAAACCCCTATACCCTTACGGCTAGACTTGGACCAAGAGACTTGGTCCATCACAAGGAAGACGCGGGGCTTGATCCAACTACCCGGAGTCTCGTGCAAGGAAATAAGACGTGGAGACCAAGCAAGGTACTAGTCGGTTAGAATAGGAATTGATATCATGCTATCTATGGCAATTGTAATCGACTAGGATTAGTTTCTAGATCTGTAACCCTACCCTCTGGACTATATAAAGAGAGGCAAGGGACCCCCTATAGACATCTCATCTCAACTCAACTCAATCCAATACAATCAGACGCAGGACGTAGGTATTACGCCCAGACGGCGGCCGAACCTGGATAAAAACCTTGTCTGTGTCTTGCGTCACCATCGAGTTCGTAGCTTGCGCACCTGTCTGCCGATAAACTACTACCGTGGGTATACCCCAAGGTAGACTGCCGACTAGCTTTCATCGACACAATGGAACTACTAGATGAAGTGTGTCATATGGAATCTCGCTTCGGTCCAGTTGGAGATAGTATTAGTTTTGGTGCAAGATAGGTGCATAGTTTGTGCCCAGTGCACCATAGGCTTAGAAACCATTGTGGAAGTTCCCGATGGTACTCCTAGGTGAAGAGGCTCAAGTGAAAGCTCCATTCAGTCTGTTTGGAGATTCTACAAATCTTGATGCAAGATAGGTGTACGGTTTGCATGGAATGTACCATATTCTCGGAAATCAATTTGGATGCACCCAAAAGAACTCCTAGATGATGTGTGTCATATGGAATGTCGTTTTTGTTTGTTTGGAGATAGTGTTAGTTTAGGTGCAAGATTGGTGCACGGTTTGCGCATAATGCACCATAGGCTCAGAACCATTGTGGAAGCACCCAATGATATTCCTAGGTGAAGAGGCTCAAGTGGAAACTTGGTTCGATCTGTTTGGAGATAGTGCTATTCATAATGCAAGATAGGTGCACAGTTTGCATGGAACGTACTATGTGCTTAGAAATCCGTTTGGACACACCCGATGGAACTGCTAGATGCACCTGATGGAACTAATAGATGAAGTGTGTCATATGGAATCTCAGTTCGGTCTAGTTGGAGATATTATTAGTTTCGGAGCAAGATAGGTGCATTGTTTATGCCCTGTGCACCATAGGCTCACAAACTGTTGTAGAAGTTACCGATGGTATGCCTAGGTGAAGAGGCTCAAGTGAAAGCTCGATTCTATCTGTTTGGAGATAGTGCTAATCTTGATGCATGATAGGTGTACGGTTTGCATAGAACGTAGCATATTCTCAGAAAACAATTTCGACGCACGTGATAGAACTCCTAGATGATGTGTCATATGGAATCTCGCTTCGGTCCGTTTGGAGTTAGTGTTAGTCTAGGTGCTAGATTGATGCACGGTTTGCGTACAATGCACCATAAGCTTAGGAACCATTGTGGAAGCACCCAATAATACTCCTAGGTCAAGAGGCTCAAGTGGAATCTTGGTTCGAAATGTTTGGAGATAGTGCTAATCTTGATGCAAGATAGGTGCATGGTTTGCATGGAACGTACCATATGCTCAGAAATCCAATTAGACGCACCCAATATAACTCCCAGATGACAAGTGTCATATGGAAACTTGCTTCGGTATATTTGGAGACAGTTTGTTTTGGTGCAAGATAGGTACACAGTTTGTGCCTAATGCACCATAGACTAAGAAACCATTTTGGACGCACGCGATGGTACTCCTAGGTAAAGGGGCTCAAGTGGAAGCTCGGTTTGGAGATAGTGCTAATCTTGATGCATGATAGGTGCACGAATTGCATGGAACGTAGCATATGCTTAGAAATCTATTTGGAGGCACCCGATGGAACTCCTAGATGACATGTATCATATAGAATCTCACTTCGATCTCTTTGGAGATAGTGTTAGTTTTGGTGCAAGATAGGAAGATTTTGGACGCACGCGATGGTACTCTTAGGTAAAGGGGCTCATGTGGACGCTCGGTTTGGAGATAGTGCTAATCTTGATGCAAGGTAGGTGCATGGTTTGCATGGAATGTACCATATGCTCGGAAGTCAATTTGGAAGCACCCAATAGATCTCCTAAATGACGTGTGTCATATGCAATCTCGCTTTGGTCTGCATGGAGACAGTGTGAGTTTCGTTGCAAGATAGGTGCACGGTTTGCAACTAATGCACCATAGGATCAGCAACCATTGTCCAAGCAGCCAATGGTACTTCTAGGTGAAGAGGCTCAAGTGAAAGCTCGGTTTGGTCTGTTCGAAGATAATGCTAATCTTGAAGCAAGACAGATGCACGGTTTACATGGAATATACCATCTGCTCAGAAATCAATTTGGACGCACCCAATAGAACTCCTAGATGATGTGTGTCATATGGAATCTCGCTCCAGTACATTTGTAGACAGTGTTAGTTTCGATGCAAGATAGGTGCACGGTTTGCGCCTAATGCAACATAGGCTCAGAAACCATTGTGGAAGCACCTGATGATACTCCTAGGTGAACAGGCTCAAGTGGAAGCTCGGTTTGGTCTGTTTGGAGATAGTGCTAATCTTGATGCATGATAGGTGCTTGGTTTGCATGGAACGTACCATATGCTCAAAAATTAATTTAGACACAACTAATAGAACTCTTAATGACATATGTCATATGGAATCTCACTTCATCTATTTGGAGATAATGTTAGTTTTGGTGCAAGATAGGTGCACGGTTTGCGCCTAATGCACTAGAGGCTAAGAAAACATTTAGGACGCACACGATGGTACTCCTAGGTAAAGGGGCTCAAGTGGAAGCTCGGTTTGGAGATAGTGCTAATCTTGATGCAATATAGGTGCACGGTTTGCATGGAATGTACCATATGCTTGGAAATCAATTTCGACGCAGCCGATAGAACTCCTAGATAATGTGTATCATATAGAAGCTCGCTTCGGTCTGTTTGGAGACAATGTTAGTTTCGGTGCAAGATAGGTGCACGGTTTGTGCCTAATGCACCATAGGCTCAGAAACCATTGTGGAAGCACCCGATGTGGAAGCTCGGTTCGGTCTGTTTGGAGATAGTGCTATTCTTGATGTAAGATAGGTGCACAGTTTGCATGGAACGTACCATATGCTTAGAAATCAATTTGTACGCACCCAATAGAACTCTTAGATGATGTGTGTCACATGGAGTCTCGCTTTGGTCTATTTAGAGAAAATGTTAGTTTTAGTGTAAGATAGGTGCACGTTTTGCGCCTCATGCACCATAGGGTCAGAAACCATTGTGGAAGCACCCAATGGTAGTCCTAGGTGAAGAGACTCAAGTGAAAGCTCGGTTTGGTCTATTTCGATATAGTGCTAATCTTGATGCAAGATAGGTTCACGGTTTGCATGGAACATACCATAAGTTCAGAAATCAATTTGGACACACCCGATAGAACTCGTAGATGATGTGTGTCATATGGAATCTTGCTTCGGTCCATTTGGAGATAGTGTTAGTTTCGGTGCAAGATAGGTGCACGGTTTGCACCTAATGCACCATAGTCTAAGAAACCATTTTGGACGCACCCAGTGGTACACCTTGGTGAAGAGGCTCAAGTGTAAGCTTGGTTTGGTCTGTTTGGAGATAGTTCTAATCTTGATGCAAGATAGGCTCACGGTTTGCATGGAACGTACCATATGCATAGAAATCAATTTGGACACACCCGATAGAACTACTAGACGCACCCAATGGAACAACTAGCTGAAGTGTGTCATATGGAATCTCGCTTCGGTCCAGTTGAAGATAGTGTATTGTCGGAAATCAATTTGGACGCACCTGATAGAACTCCTAGATGATGTGTGTCGTATTGAATCTCGCTTCGGTCTGTTTGGAGACTGTTAGTTTTGGTGCAAGATTGGTGCACAATTTGCGCATAATGCACCATTTGCTCAGAAACTATTGTGGAAGCACCCGATATTACTCCTAGGTGAAGGCTCAAGTGGAAGCTTGTTTCGATCTGTTTGGAGATAGTGCTAATCTTGATGCAAGATAGGTGCACGGTTTGCAAGGAACGTACCATATGCTATGAAATCCATTTGGACGCGTCCAACAGAACTCCTAGATGACTGCCATATAGAATCTCGCTTTAGTCTGTTCGGAGACATAGTTAGTTTTGGTGCAAGATAGGTACACGATTTGCGCCTGATGCATCTTAGGCTAAGAAACCATTTTGGATGCACCGGATGATACTCCTAGGTAAAGGTGCTCAAGTGGAAGCTATGTTTGGTTTGTTTGGATATAGTGCTAATCTTGATGCAAGATAGGTGCACGAATTGCATGGAACGTACCATATGCTTAGAAATCTATTTGAAAGCACCTAGTGGAACACCTAGATGATGTGTGTCATATAGAATCTCACTTCGTTCTCTTTGGAGATAGAGTTAGTTTTGGTGCAAGATAGGTACACAGTTTGTGCCTATCGCACCATTGGCTAAGAAACATTTTGGACGCACAAGATGGGACTCCTAGGTAAAGGGGCTCAACTGGAAGCTCGGTTTGAAGATAGTGCTAATCTTGATGCAAGATAGGTGCACGGTTTGCAGGGAACGTACTATATGCTTGGAAATCAATTTCGATGCACCCGATATTACTCCTAGATAATGTGTGTCATATAGAATCTTGCTTTGGTCTGTTTGGAGACAATATTAGTTTTGGTGCAAGATAGGTGCATTGTTTGCGCCTAATGCACCATAGGCTCAGAAACCATTGTGGAAGCACCCGATGTTACTCCTAGGTGAAGAGGCTGAAGTGGAAGCTTGGTTCGGTCTCTTTTGAGATAGTGCTAATCTTGATGTAAGATAGGTGCACAGTTTGCATGGTACATACCACATGCTTAGAAATCAATTTGGATGCACCCAACAGAACTCTTAGATGATGTGTGTCATATGGAGTCTCGCTTTGGTCTATTTAGAGACAATGTTAGTTTCGGTGCAAGATAGGTGCACGGTTTGCACCTAATGCACCATAGGGTCAAAAACCATTGTGGAAGCATTCGATGGTACTCCTAGGTGAAGAGGCTCAATTGAAAGCTTGGTTTGGTCTATTTTGATATAGTGCTAATCTTGATGCAATATAGGTGCATGGTTTGCATGGAGCATACCATATGCTCAAAAATCAATTTGGACACAACAGATAGAACTCCTAGATGATGTGTCATATGGAATCTTGCTTCAGTCCATTTGGAGATAGTGTTAGTTTCGGTGCAAGATAGGTGCACGGTTGCACATAATGCACCATAGTGTAAGAAACCATTTTGGACACACCTGGTGGTACTCCTTGGTGAAGAGGCTCACGTGGAAGCTTGGTTCAGTCTGTTTAGAGATAGTTCTAATCTTGATGCAAGATAGACACATGGTTTGCATGGAACGTACCATATGCTCAAAAATCAATTTGGACACACCCAATGGAACTAATAGATGCACCTAATGGAACTAATAGATGAAGTGTGTCATATGGAATCTCGGTTCGGTCCAGTTGGAGATAGTATTAGTTTCGGTGTAAGATAGGTGCATGGTTTGTGCCTAGTGCACCATAGGCTCAAAAACTGTTGTAGAAGTTCCCAACGGTACTCCTAGGTGAAGAGGCTCAAGTGAAAGCTCAGTTCTGTCTATTTGGAAATAGTGCTAATCTTGATGCAAGATAGGTGTACGGTTTGCATGGAATGTACCATATTCTCATAAATCAATTTGTACGCACCCGATAGAACTCCAAGATGATGTGTGTCATATGGAATCTCGCTTCGGTCTGTTTGGAGTCAGTGTTAGTTTAGGTGCAAGATTGGTGCATGGTTTGCGCATAATACACCATTGGCTCAGAAACCATTGTAGAAGCACCCGATAATACTCCTAGGTGAAGAGGCTCAAGTGGAAGCTCTTTTCGATGTTTGGAGATAGTGCTAATCTTGATGCAAGATAGGTGCATGGTTTGCATGGAACGTACCATATGCTCAGAAATCCATTTGGATGCACTCAATAGAACTCCTATATGACATGTGTCATATTTAGGTGCACGGTTTGTGCCTAATGCACCATAGGGTCAGAAATCATTGTGGAAGCACCCAATGGTACTTTTATTTGAAGAGGTTCAAGTGAAAGTTTGGTTTGGTTTGTTTCGAGATAGTGCTAATCTTGAGCCAAGATAGGTGCATGGTTTGCGTGGAACATATCATATGCTCGAAAATCAATTTGGACACCCGATAGAACTCCTAGATGATGTGCGTCATGGAATCTTGCTTCGGTCCATTTGGAGATAGCGTTAGTTTTGATGTAAGATAGGTGCACGGTTTGCACCTACTGCACCATAATCTAAGAAACCATTTTGGACGCACCCGATGGTACTCCTTGGTGAAGAGGCCCAAGAGGAAGCTTGGTTCGGTCTGTTTGGAGATAGTTCTAATCATGATTCAAGATAGGCGCACCATATTCTTAGAAATCAATTTGGACACACCCGATGGAACTGCTAGAAGCACCTGATGGAACTTCTAAATGACGTGTGTCATATGGAATCTTGCTTTGGTCTGTTTGGAGATAGTGTGAGTTTCGTTGCAAGATAGGTGTATGGTTTGCAACTAATAAACCATAGGATGAGAAACCATTGTCTAAGCACCCTATGGTACTCCTAGGTGAAGAGGCTCAAGTGAAAGCTTGGTTTGGTCTGTTTGAAGATAGTGCTAATCTTGAAGCCAGATAGATGCACGGTTTACATGGATCATACCTTCTGCTCAGAAACCAATTTGGATGCACCCAATAGAACTCCTAGATGATGTGTGTCATATGGAATCTCGCTCCAGTACATTTATAGACAGTGTTAGTTTCGATGCAAGATAGGTGCACAGTTTGCGCCTAATGCACCATAGGCTCAGAAACCATTGTGGAAGCACCCGATGAGACTCCTAGGTGAAGAGGCTCAAGTGGAAGCTCTGTTTGGTCTGCTTGGAGATAGTGCTAATTTTGATGCATGATAGGTGCTTGGTTTGCATGGAACATACCATATGCTCAGAAATTAATTTAGACACAACTAATAGAACTCTTAATGACATATGTCATATGAAATCTCACTTCGGTCTATTTGGAGATAGTGTTAGTTTTGGTGCAAGATAGTTTCACGGTTTGCAAATAATGCGCTAGAGGCTAAGAAAACATTTAGGACGCACGCGATGGTACTCCTAGATAAAGGGGCTCAAGTGGAAGCTCGGTTTGGAGATAGTGCTAATCTTAATGCAATATAGATGCACGGTTTGCATGGAACATACCATATGCTCGAAAATCAATTTCGACACACCCGATAGAACTCCTAGATAATGTGTGTCATATAGAATCTCGCTTTAGTCTGTTTAGAGACAATGTTAGTTTTGGTGCAAGATAGGTGCATTGTTTGCACCTAATGCACCATAGGCTCAGAAACCATTGTGGAAGCACCTGATGATACTCCTAGGTGAAGAGGCTGAAGTGGAAGCTTGGTTCGGTCTGTTTTGAGATAGTGCTAATCTTGATGTAAGATAGGTGCACAGTTTGCATGAAACATAGCATATGCTTAAGAATCAATTTGGATGCACCCAACAGAACTCTTAGATGATGTGTGTCATATGGAGTCTCGCTTTGGTCTATTTAGAGACAATGTTAGTTTCAGTGCAAGATAGGTGCACGGTTTGCACCTAATGCACCATAGGGTCAGAAACCATTGTGGAAGCACTCGATGGTATGCCTAGATGAAGAGGCTCAAGTGAAAGCTTGGTTTGGTCTATTTTGATATAGTGTTAATCTTGAGGCAAGATAGGTGCATGGTTTGCATGGAACATACCATATGTTGAAAAATCATAATTGGACACACCCGATAGAACTCCTAGATGATGTGTGTCATATGGAATCTTGCTTCAGTCTATTTGGAGGTAGTGCTAGTTTCGATGCAAGATAGGTGCACGGTTGGCACATAATGTACCATAGTCTAAGAAACCATTTTGGACGCACCTAGTGGTACTCCTTGGTGAAGATAGTTCTAATCTTGATGCAAGATAGGCGCACGGTTTGCATGGATTGTACCATATGCTCAGAAATCAATTTGGACACACCCGAAGGAACTGCTAGATGCACGTGATGGAACTAATAGATGAAGTGTGTCGTATGGAAACTCGGTTCGGTCCAGTTGGAGATATTATTAGTTTTGGTGCAAGATAGGCGTGTGGTTTGTGCCCAGTGCACCATAGGATCAAAAATTGTTGTAAAAGTTCCCAATGGTACTCCTAGGTGAAGAGGCTCAAGTGAAAGCTCGGTTCTATCTGTTTGGAGATAGTGCTAATCTTGATGCAAGATAGGTGTACGGTTTGCATGGAATGTACCATATTCTCAGAAATCAATTTGGACGCACCCGATAGAACTCCTAAATGATGTGTGTCATATGGAATCTCGCTTCGGTCCGTTTAGAGTCAGTGTTAGTTTAGGTGCAAGATTGGTGCATGGTTTGTGCATAATGCACCATAGGCTCAGAAACCATTGTAGAAGCACCAGATAATACTCTTAGGTGAAGAGGCTTAAGTGGAAGCTCTTTTCGATCTGTTTGGAGATAGTGCTAATCTTGATGCAAGATAGGTGCATGGTTTGCATGGAACATACCATATGCTCAGAAATCCATTTAGACGCACCCAATAGAACTCATAGATGACATGTGTCATATGGATTATCGCTTGGGTCTATTTAGAGACAATGTTAGTTTTAGTGGTAGATAGGTGCACGGTTTGCGCCTAATGCACCATAGGGTCAGAAATCATTGTGGAAGCACTGAAGGGTCGAGATGGCGGACTAGAGGGGGGGTGAATAGTCCTTTCTAAAAATTATTACGCCGGCTAACCAAAACAAATGCGGAATTGAAACTATCGGTTTAGCCAAGACTACACCCCTCTATCTAAGTTCTCTAGCACCTTGTAAAAGATCCTAAACAAGCAAACAAGGTGCAACCTTAGCAAGAGCTCGCCTAACCAATTCTAGGAGCAAGGTCACACAAACCTATGCCACTAGTACTTTGCAAACCGGGGAGCTTCTACACAACTAGTAAGCAAAAGCACAAAACTCCTAAGCTCACTAGCAAGGCTCAACAACAAGGCAACCAATGCCAAATTAGAGAGCGCAAAAGTACTTAGCTACACAAACTAAGCAACGTGACTAACAAGGTTACACAAACCAAATTAGTCACGCAAGGGAACTACTTCTAGCTACACAAGCAAGAAGGTAACTAGCAAGCTACACAAGCTAACTAATTACAAGAGCAACTACACAAGCACAAATATATGAAAGTAAGAACAAGCTTGTGTTAGGGACTTGCAAACCAACGGGAAGAACAAAGTCGACACGATGATTTTCTTTCGAGGTTCACTTGGTTGCCACCAAGCTACGTCCCCGTTGACACAAGCTCCAAGGTTGCCGCCGGTCCTCTTGCTTGTGGTGACCCGCAAGTCACACTCTCCCACGTGGAGTGCTTACCACAAGCTCTAGCACTTGACCCGGCTAGACCACTTGTCGCTCTTCACGTCTCGCTCAACTAGAGTTCCTCTTCGCGATCCCCGCGGGGTGAGCACCGTACCCCTCACAATATCTTCTCCGGAGCACCGCACAATCTCCTTGCGTGCTTCAACGGAGTCACAAGCCACCAAGCCATCTAGGAGGTGGCAACCTCCGACCGGCTTGCAACACGAACACCTAGTGCCACTCGATGCAATCTCTCAAGGCAATGCACTAGAATCACTCACTCGCTATTGATTCGCACTCTTGCAAGCCCAAGTGAGTTAGAGGCTTTCCTAGCACTCCCCAAGCATGGACACTAAGTCCCAAGAGTGCTCTCTGCCAGCCAAGGCCGGCCACCACTTCTATTTATATCCCCAAGGGCTAAACTAGCGGTTGCCCCTTCACTGGGCAAAACACGAGGGCATCGGATGCTCACAGGGAGCCACCGGACGCTCAACTCCTAGCGTCCGGTGCTCAGGCGTTAGCCACGTGTCACTAGCCATTTGAACTCGACCGTTGCTGCCAACGGCTACTGCGCACGCGCGCCTGCATAGCACCACCGGACGTGTCCGGTGCACACCGGACTCGTGCGCAGAGAGCTCCGCAAACTCGTAGGGTCACCGAACGCGAGCCACCGGACGCTGAGCAAGTTGCCACCGGACGCGTCCGGTGCACACCGGTCCTAAACTCAGAGAGGTCTGAAAACACGTAGGGTCACCGGACGCGAGCCACCGGACGCACCCTGAGCGTCCGGTGCTCACTGGACTCATGCGCAGAGAGGGTCACCAAACCGCCTGCACACTGGACGCTGAGCACCGGACTCACTCCGGTGCGTCCGGTGCACTATAGACCCAACAATACATCGGACGCTAAAGGCCAGCATCCGGTGCCTCCACGCAGTGCGTCCGGTGCCCGCGACTTCTCCAAAATTCCCACCGGCGCAATATAAAATATGCACTTAATTTTCTCAAAAGCGCCGAATCTCGCCTCGCAAGCTCGGCGGGAGGGAGAGAGGAACCCAAACCACTCTCAACCCTAGGAACTCCACCTCCTTTGTAAATGTGCCAACACCACCAAGTGTACACCTCCATGTGCAAGTGTGTTAGCATTTTCACCAACATTTTCCCAAAGGAGTTAGCCTCTCAACTTGCCACGCCACTCGATCCTAACACGTATGCAAAGTTAGATCGCTCAAGTGGCACTAGATGACCGATATGCAAACAAGTTTGCCCCTCTTGATAGTATGGCCATCTATCCTAAATCCGGTCATAAACTTCTCTACACACCTACGACCGGTGAAATGGAAAAGCCCTAGGTTATACCTTTGCCTTGCGCTTTCCATTCCATCTCCTCCAATGTTGTTGCAACACATGCACCAACCATTCACCAAATGATATGATCCACTTCATATCATCACGTGACCGTATTGGTTCATCGATCTTGACCTCACATGCTCTTCACCGTTGCCTCAATCCATCGGCGCCAAGTCTTGCTCAAGCTTCACCGTCACACGTGGTCCCTCGCTTCAAAGCCTTTGACTTGCCCTTCACTCTTGCAACTGGTCCATCGAGCCAAGCTTCATCTTGATCTTCTCCACCTTGGTCACATGACTCCATGTCATGTCTCATATGCAATGAGCTCCTCCATCATCATATCATCACCTGTGGACTAATCTCCTATGTATCTCACATAAACACTATTAGTTCACCTAAGTTGTCACTCAATTACCAAAACCAAACAAGAACCTTTCAACCTCCCCCTTTTTGGTAATTGATGACAACTCTACAAAGATATGGAAATTAAGCTTTTTCAAGCTAGCACTTCACACAAGTGTTAATTGCTAACTTGATTTGGATTTTATGCTACTTATCCAACATTTAAGCTCTATGTCAAGATTTGGATAAGCACCACAAAACCCTACTAAGTGCTAAGGTGTATAGAATAAACCTTTGTTGCTCGATACCAAATTCGATATCAATTGAAGCATTCAATGTGCACCATCCTTAGCACCATGTGTAGCTAGACAACAAAAACACTAGAAACCCCATGAGATCAACATTAAAAGCAAGAGTCTAGTCTTTACTTGAAGAACACAAGTCTAGCTACCAACCTATGTATGCTAGTTATCATATCATCAATCAAGTCTATAACTAGCATACACCACACAAGCATGCATATTGAATTTAAAAACTTATGCAATGCAAGCAAGCACATGAATATGCACAAATCAAATGCAAACAAACAAGGTTCATGAGCTTGCTCCCCCTACTTGTGTGCTTTACTTTTGTCCAAGAATTTTGATCCATCATTTTTTTAATGTTGCTCCCTTGTCCATGTCCATCTTTGATCTCTCCCCCTTGAAACACATATTTTGTTGTCCAACTTATCCCATGATCATATCTTTGTTCCAACTTCTCCCCCTTTGTCATCAATTTCCATAAAAGGTATGTGATACCAATTAAATCACTTGATACCAATTGAAAAAGTGTGAATCTCATTGTGACAGAGGATTGCATGGGGATAGATGGTTGAGGCTTGAATCTTGCATTTTTTATGGACATCACCATATGTGTTGGAATGACATTACTTGAATTTCTCTTGAGATACCACATAGGATCTTTGACCTTGATACCTTTTGGTGGGGCACTCCCCCTATGTCATAGCATGGGTCATTCACTTGTCAATCCTATTGGTGAGGGAACTTTCTTTGCTTGATGGTCACTTAAAGTTGAGGATTGTTGACGGTCCTTAATGCTCACATTTAACCATCAACTAATCATGGAAAAGGATCCAAATGCAACCAACACCTAGACTTAGGGTTTTATCTGACAGAATTCCACGAGTTTTGGTGTTTGTCTATTTCTGTAGGGGGTTATCAAGAAATACGGAAGAAAGGCCCACACGTCGGGTTTACATAGAGATATTAACGTGCCGCGCAATTTTCTAACATCTAGCAGACTCCAGGAGCCACGGGAAGGAAGCAGAGGTCGAGAGGACTCAGGGACAGGGCGCCCGCCCTCCTTTCCTGGGCGCCCGCCCTCAACCAGAGTCCAATCAGGACTCTCTTTCGGGATATTGCTCCATCGACCTAAAGGATCAAGGATAACCTTTCAATCAATGTCGGTTTGATCCAACGGCCTATATTCACTTGAAGGGACTATAAAACCAGACCCCCTGGCCCCTGGAGATCATACCTCTTCTACAGAATCAAAGTTAGGGTTTCAATTCTTCATCCAAGTAGAGAGGATCCCTCTAGTTCTTCTAGTTCTACCTCTAGTTCATCTAGATCTAGTTCTAGTTCATCTAGTTCTAGTTCTAGTTAATTCTAGTTGTAATCTAGAAAATAGGGAGAGAGAAGAGGAGAGCGGAGGAGGAGCCGGATCTGTCGGATCTTCCTCAACATTATACTTTTGCAGCATCTGGTTCGTTCTTCATCGTTCTCCAGGTTCTTCAATTCATAATTCCTGAGTTCTTTAATTACTTTTATTTATATTCAAGTTATTTATTGGATTCCCGCTTGCATCAAGTGCTCTAGTCTTTATAATGCTAGAGTAGTAATTAATAGATTAGATGTGGTGTTTAGTCTTGCAATTACCTGGAAATGCACCCAATCCTGCGGATTGTTGTGGTAGCCTTAGGGTAGTGACAGCCCTAACGATCGACATATTCCACCTCGTTCAGATCGGTGTTTGTAGGATTTTTCCGTGTGCTTGCGGATTTTTCTGTTTGCGTTTAAAATACCCAACAAGCTTTCTGGCGCCGTTGCCAGGGAACGGTAGCTGTGCTAGTTTCGAACCAAGTCGTCCGTGTATCCTTTTTCTTTTCCTTTTTACCACACTCACCTTATCATTTTCACCATACCACATGGATTTCACTCTAAGCATTAATGAGCATGGAATTTATTTCATAGCCAGTTCATTTACTCAATGCTCATATGCAACATCTTCACAATCCATTGGTCTCTCCAACATCACCACATTCGAGATCTCCAACCCCCTCATTCTTTCTATTTATAAAAACTTTAAAAGGGAGATTGTCGATGCATATGTCTATATTAAATATTGCAGATCTCGTTGAGTTGATCTTGATATAGGTCAGCGTTGGAGGGGAAACCACTTCGCCGACATAAATTGATGGTTTCCCAAGGACAAGCTTAGTGTCCTAAAACAAGCACTGATCAGATTGTAACATGATCTTTTAATTATCTGCAACATTAACTTGTGTATTGAGCATATAAGGATAATTGTAAAAATATGCCTTCGGCTATTCTTGTCACTAACCTTTCCAGGATTGGAGCAAGAAGATCGGATGAATGACAAGCACAAGGTATGTCCAACCAATCATCATACAACATTGAATTAAATTCATCCAAACTTGAATTTTGCAAAATTCAAGCTTGGGGGAGTACTTTACATAAAAACATCATTTGCCATGTTGCTATGTTGGTTGTCCCTACCTTTGAGACATGCTCAATCTGTTAAATACTAATCACACTACTTCATCTGCACTTGAGTAGATCTCTATAAATGCTCTCATGCTACCTTTATTTGCTTTAGTATATGTCTAGGTTTGGAGTAGTTTCTTTTATCTCTTAATTAAGCATGGTGCTTAGTTTAGGAATGATGATCTTATTTCCAAGGGATTTTAAATTAAGCATGATGCTTAGGTTAAAATTCCCTCCTAAATCAAATTAGACATGGTGTCTAGGTTGATCTTTGAGCCGATAGTATGCTATAGTAGATATTGGATATTTTGTTGGACTAACCCCTGTAGGAAAACTTTCAGTATCGACTTGGGAAGTCCTGAGATAAACTCACATTGGAGAGAAAGAGAGAGACACATGAAGTTTAACAATTTACACAAGGAAGGCATAGCTCACAAGAGATGATCCATGGAGGGTGCCACAAACATGATGCACAACCGCTAAGAAAGGAAAGCTTCCACAAGGTGATACTGTACCATCACTCTTCAAGTAAGGTAACATCTTAAAGTACTTGACTATCACTTTTATAAATCTTCTCCTTGGTCCTGGCGTTCACATGAATAAAAGAGACAAACATGTATGATTTACAACTCTAGATTAACCAACCCAATCGATTCAATATGTTTAGTCCTTCCACCTTTGTGATTCTACACTCCTAATAATATGAGCTAAAATGTTGCACACTCAATCTTTGGAGGATATAGATATATAAAAGAAACAACATAAATATAGATAGATTATCTTTCCATTAGGTTGAGCGATCTGATCTGACAAATGTTTTAAATGCTACACTCATGATCTTTTTATCCATCAACTTTGTCTTGCTCACTATGCTTAAGGTTAGAGAAGAACAAATACACTTTTGGTTCTGTTGGTGTTTTCCACCAACAGGGCCCATGCACTTGATCTCTGCCTTGTCTCTATGATCAGGTACACTTCGAGCAAAATATGAAGGACTTTTACAACTCCTAGACTCCACCAAGTGAAGAACCTAGATATACGAGCACAAACACACTGGAGATACTGGACACTCATGCAATCACTGTCCTGAGATGCTGGAGGACGTAACTACTGAAGTAACCCTGTTGTGGAAGTAATTACTGACCTTCTGCCGGTCAAGAGAGGCGATCCAGGACGCCCCGTCATCCCGATCTCAATCGGCATGGTGGACTTCCCAGAAGCACTCTGCGACTTTGGCTCCAGCGTTAACATTATGCCCAGGCTTGCAGATCGGACACTAAGTTTCCCAAAGGGAATATTGAAGAACCTCTGCGTCCGAGTTGGTACCTTGTACGCCCCAGCAGACTTCGTGGTGATAGAGACCGGTACTGATGAGAGGGCACCCATCATCCTAGGGAGGCCATTTCTGAACACCTCAGGAGCTATCATCTACGCTAGTGCTGTCAAGATCAATGTCTACATCAAGGGATGGAAGGAGACGTTTCCTTTCAAGAACAAGACTACACAAGTCTCAGAGCAATCCCGACATGAACCAAGGAAGAGGACCAACAGGAGGGACAGGAACAAGCAAGTGTGGACCGAGTCAGCTAAGATGGTCACTGCAGCTCAAGGAGGTCAAGATCGTCAACTCGAGTCGCCTTTCTTGATCAAGAAGGACGACCCTAGTGTTCCAAGCATCGAGTGCACAATCAACGGATATTCTTTTCAGAAGACACTCTATGACACCGGATCTGACCTCAACATAATGGCCGCAGTCACTTATCAGCTCCTGCATGGAACCATGCCCCTACAACCAACATACATTCAGCTCCAGATGATTTTAAGGTTATTAACATAGGAGAAGATGAGTACGTTCCACCCATCATCTTTGGGAGACAGTTCCTGAGCACCGTTAAAACAATCATCTACATTAGAACCGGAGAAGTCCACATGAACTTCCCCTGTGAGAACGTACGCCGCTATTTTACTGACCTTAACTATATAGTTGAAGACTCTAAGCAGGTCAGGACAAGAAGAAGACGACGCAACCGCAACCAGAGAAGGAAAATCATCAAGGATGGATGAGCGGACTATGAAGGAGAAGTGGTAAGGTCTGAAGACATACAACTTGAACAGAACTGTCCTGAGGAGACCGTAGCACCGAGTCAGGTGTGTAGAGAGAAGATAGTTATACATGAAGAGTAGGCGCCCCCGGAACCACCGACTACGCCATCCAGCGAATTCCAGGACGACTGAGAAAGAGTCCCGTTTGGAGGACTTAAAAAAACCGAACGCCTTGCCAAGAGGTAAACTTGGTAGTTATCCATTTCTTTTCAATTATTCTAAAATAGTTTGCTTAGTTAATCAGGTTCATATCATCTTGAAAAGAAAATAAAAATGTTAAAAATAGTAAGCCCCATGTGAGTATGCTCATGGCATAAAACCTATAAGTACATCCACTGTGGTGGCAAAAAAATGAAATAAATATATTCCTGTCCTATAAAAATAAAATTATAAAAATAAATGATCCTACTAAGAGAGTAACATTTATTAAGGAGGCTCAATATGATAAAGGCTAGATATTTATGCTAACACTTAACCAGTTCCACAAAGCTTTGTTGTCTATTTGAGCTCCACAGAATTCAAGGATCAAAGAAGACTAGCAGACGGAGGACATCCTACTCGCTGTCAGAGTGCTGCAGACATTCAAATACACCTCCGCCACGTGCTAGCTACAACAAAAAAAATTACGTCAAAATCCAGCTTGGGGGAGAGCACCCCCATTTATCCAGCTAAGTGTTTCTACTCGCATTATACTTTACTCAAATAATAAAAAGATGCATAATCATGAAAACCCAAATAAAAATTTTGTGCTTATATATATCTTTGCTTAGTTTGCTAAATAAATAAATAAATAAATAAAGATTGCTATGAACCCTCATGATAAGCTCTCACATGGAAATGATGAGTAGTTGCTCTGCCATGACTAGTTTTCAAAATTGAAATCTCTCTCAAGTTTAGGCCTGACTGTTATTAATTAAGATTTGCTCTAAACCTGAACTTGTGGGAAGAGTACTTGATCTAAAGTCTAAGTCGTTAACGGATATGATATGGGAAGGTTGAGCTGCTGTTTATCTGTTCCTAGAGATGCTAGAATTCTAGAGAATTTTAGCTTTGAAAATCTTTAAAATGTTGCATGATGAGTTCCTGTATGATGAGAGTTTAAATTCCTACCACAGCCATATATACATGCTTGCTAGACTATGAGCCACACATTTACTTTTTACTACTTATGAGCATTGAGTGTGGTCAAGCTGTGTAGACCCTTAGGAGCTTGTCATGCGGTTAAATCAAGATTCACTTGCACGTTCACTCATACATGCTACTTCTACTTTAGAAGTACGCATCCACATATATCCATCCATTTCTATCTCTAGAACCACCCAAAAAAATATTCTACTCCTAATCCGGGAGAGAATAGCCAAAAACATTCTTATATTCTTGTTTTCCCCTACGAAATAAATGCTCAAGTTATTTCGGTTACTACCACTTGCTACATTATTTCAAGAGATGAGTGCTCTAAAAAAAGAGAAAAAAAAGATATGAGGAAATAAAAAGGGGCAAGTGCCTGGAACCTCGAAAGAAAAGAAAAAGTGAAACGAGAGGTAAAAATGGATAAGTGTCCGACAGTAGAATTAGGGGTACAAGATACCCACCTGAGAGGAAAGAAAAAGAAAATATAAAGCATCTCATTCTCCTCAAAAAGTTTCAAAAGAGCAAGAAAGGTATGTATCCCCTCAGAAGAGCACAAGTAGAATTAGACTTTCACCATTGTTATCACCATCATCACCATACACCATTCATTCGCCGCACATGCACATCTTGATTTGACTTATTGACTTGTTCTTCTGGATCCATGGTTTGACTATGCAATAAATGTCTTGTAAGTATGTATTAGCTGTCTCCCACCTATGAGCTCCAGATATCAAAACCTTATTAGAGTAGGGTGAGAGAGAAGGCAATGCCACTATGCCTTATACCACAAATACCACATACTTTGAGAGAAGGCATACACCATTACTACTTTGGTAAGGATCCAGAAATACCACAAAAAGAGACTAGAGAGAGTCATACAAGGAATCTTTGAGTTTTATCTAAAAATCTGCAAAAAACTCCAGAGCTATAGTTAATCGAAGAACATGAGACATGGCGCTTGACTAGACCGTTCTATCTTTTAACTGCTCAAGACACAAGTGACGGTTACAAGCCCCATGGTGGAAGGTAAAATGAGTAAGTTTAAATCTTAATAGTTTATCCTAACCCATAGATGAGATCTTGTTTGAACACATGTGTATCTTTAAGGCATAAAACCATTGCAGAAACTCTTGAGTCTATCTTTGCTCAGGGATGAGCAAAGGTTAAGCTTGGGGGAGCTTGTTGACGGTCCTTAATGCTCACATTTAACCATCAACTAATCATGGAAAAGGATCCAAATGCAACCAACATCTAGACTTAGGGTTTTATCTGACAGAATTCCATGAGTTTTGGTGTTTGTCTATTTCTGCAGGGGGTTATCAAGAAATACGGAAGAAAGGCCCACACGTCAGGTTTACATAGAGATATTAACGTGCCGCGCAATTTTCTATCATCTAGAAGACTCCAGAAGCCATGGGAAGGAAGCAGAGGTCGAGAGGACTCAGGGACAGGGCGCCCGCCCTCCTTTCCTGGGTGCCCACCCTCAACCAGAGTCCAATCAGGACTCTCTTTCGGGATATTGCTCCACCGACCTAAAGGATCAAGGATAACCGTTCAATCAATGTCGGTTTGATCCAACGGCCTATATTCACTTGAAGGGACTATAAAACCAGACCCCCTGGCCCCTGGAGATCATACCTCTTCTACAGAATCAAAGTTAGGGTTTCAATTCTTCATCCAAGTAGAGAGGATCCCTCTAGTTCTTCTAGTTCTACCTCTAGTTCATCTAGATCTAGTTCTAGTTCATCTAGTTCTAGTTCTAGTTCCTCTAGTTCTAGTTCTAGTTAGTTATAGTTGTAATCTAGAAAATAGGGAGAGAGAAGAGGAGAGCGGAGGAGGAGTCGGATCTGTCGGATCTTCCTCAACATTATACTTTTGCAGCATCTAGTTCGTTCTTCATCGTTCTCCGGGTTCTTCAATTCATAATTCCTGAGTTCTTTAATTACTTTTATTTACATTCAAGTTATTTATTGGATTCCCGCTTGCATCAAGTGCTCTAGTCTTTATAACGCTAGAGTCTTAATTAATAGATTAGACGTGGTGTTTAGTCTTGCAATTACCTGGAATTGCACCCAATCCTGCGGATTGTTGTGGTAGCCTTAGGGTAGTGACAGCCCTAACGGTCGACGTATTCCACCTCGTTCGGATCGGTGTTTGTAGGACCGTAGTCAGACCTTCCTAGCCCCCTTCTCATCTCTTTCTGTGGTTAGTGCTCTGATGTCCCGATATAAATAATCTTTGAAGTAATTCTTGATTCTTAGATCAACTAGAGAATTCTCAGGAAACTTCCTCTCTTCCCACCAAAAACAATTATATAGTTATCCTTCGGCGATCTTGATTCTTAATTAGTACACTCACGTTCTCTGTGGAAAATCGATACTCTGGAATACTCCCGGGTGAAAGCTACATCGGTATCCGTGCGCTTGCGGATTTTTCTGTTTGCGTTTAAAATACCCAACAAGGATCACTTGTGGAACCACCTTCTTGTATGATAGATACCATATGTATAAATGTGATATCACTTGAAATATCTTGTTTGATACCATATGGGATTCTTCTACCAATAAGGTCTTCTAGTATGGAACCACTTGTTTGCTATCTTGAACATTTGTTATCATCGTGAGTACCATTTGTTGGATACCAATTGAAGAAACATTTGAATTTAGATACCATTTGCATTGTTGTCTTGTTTTTGTACTCTAATCATCATGAGCTTCTAATTGTTGACTTGAACTATGTTGATTTGCCTAAGCTTCCAAGTCCGGTTTGAACCAATGACAAGCTTTTTCACACCTCACATTAAGGGTTATCTTGCCAATGTTGTACTTTTCACTTGTTAACAATCCAAAATAGATCAAGTACTTAGGTTCACTAGCGCATGAACAAACTCATATACATACCACTAGATCAACTAATCATTGAAGCAATAGTGGTAGGTGTTGACGGTTCTTAAGTATCAATTTTAATTATCAAATAAACAAGAGAAAGGACCAATATGCAACCATCACCTAGAATTAGGGTTTGATCTGACAGAATTCCACGAGTTTTGTTGTTTATCTATTTCTGCAGGGGGTTATCAGGAAATAAGGAAGAAAGGCCCACATGTCGGGATTACATAGAGATATCAACGCACCGCGCAATTTTACATCATCTAGAAGACTCCAGAAGCCACGAGACCGAAGTGGAGGCGAAGCTGGGCCAGGCCCAGGGCGCCCGCCCTCGTAGCCTGGGCGCCCGCCCCCCTGTTGGAGCCAATTCAGGACTCCTTCGCTCGGGATATTCCACCGACCTATTGGATCAAGCAAAACATAGTACCACCTCGGCTATCGACCCAAAAACGCATAGAAGGGGAGGACTATATAAGCGAGGCCCCCTGGCCCCTGGAGAAGACATGAAGAAATTATCATAGAGACTGAGGGGTGCCCTCGAAGGAAAACCTCTTCTCTAATTAATATTTCTTTTTAGGCTTAGCAACCAATGTAAGGTAGAAATAGATCTTCTAGTTTCTACTAGATTGAGAGAGATAGAGTGGAGGTGTAGATTGGAGGAAGCCCGGCCTGTCGGTGTCTACTCCAAGCTTGTACCTGCGGGATCAAGTTCTCCTAACCCGAAGCTTGCTCCTAGGATTCTTCAGTAATTCGACTTCTAAATTCTAGTAAGTTCTTGTTTTATTGTTCTTATGGTTTATGAGTTTACTTTAATCTCTTCGCGTAGAGTTTAGAGTAATCATTGCTGGCGTAAACGTGGTGTTTAGGCTGGGGTACTCATAGATATTCCCTGACTAGCTGGACCGTGGTAGTAGTGAGGAACGTGACAATTCCGAGTTACCTTTGTAGATCACATCTTGTTAGCAGGAAGGATAGGGTTTATAGGTGCGGCTCGAACATCCCTTGTGGTGTCTAGATTCCGTTAGCCTCCCCATTAGAACAGTAGATCATCCTTACCAAGGTTAGAAGGAGACTACGGTTGCAGTCTTCTCTATTTATCACTCACATCGAAATACATTCTTTGTGCCTAAAGGGATAGTAGCAATAGATTTGGTTAGTCAGATGCACCCTTTCTCCCAGTGGTAAAAATATAAATACGATACTCTGGAAAACCTCCCGGGTGAAATGCTCACCGATATCCGTGCGCTTGCGGATCATTTCCTTACTGCGTTACCAAATATCAACAAGCATTTCTGGCGCCGTTGCCGGGGAGAAAGACGGTTTGCTGAGATAACTTTGAGTCTTGCTATTATCTTGTATTATACTTTTATACTTTTATTCTTTTATCTTTTTATCTTTATGGATATCTCAAATTCCATAACTATTATTAAATTCTTTGCACCTTCGGAGACCAGCCATAGACCATGGGAGTCAACACGTCCTGCCCCTAATTATGATCTGTGTCCGGAGTTGATTGCAATAGGTCAAAACCAACCCTTTTCTATAGCCGAGGTCCTATCTTTTAATCAAGAAGATAATGCACTTTTAGCTACACCTACGGAATCTGTTAATCTTTCTATAAATTCTGGTTTAGACCTAGCCCTACAAGACCATGTTTTTCCTAGATATTTTCACATTGGTCTTAATCATATAACCTTTGGTAGAGTCTTTCTTTCTTTATCTATTAGTAAAGGAAGGTATGTCTTCATTCGTAGACATCCTTCTTGCACTAGTCTTCATAGAAAAATCTTAGAGATAGAGAAGGAATCATCTCCCATACAAGGAGAGGAAATTTCAATAGCCGATTTCCAAACATTTCAATCCCATAATTCGGCTATCCAACCCATCCTTGAGCTTAATAATTTCTACTATGCTTTTTCTCTTGAACCTCCCGATAATCCTATAAATCTCTCTAGACATCCCATGCATAAGAAGGAGGATCGAGAAGAGCAACATCAATGGCTAGAGGGCATTAAAAATCCATGTGCTATCACCATTGAATGGATAGATAAAACAAACTTGAGAGACAATCCTAGAGGAATTTTAAGCATTCATGAAGAATCATCCTTGGAGTTTAAGAATGAGAGAAACAACAGTGAGCATGGAAGTTATTTCATAAGTACCTCACCCAATCCTTGCTCATATAAAACATCTCTCCAATCAATTTGTCTCTCCATCCTTACCACATTTGAGATCTCCAACCCCCTCTTCCTCTTCATTTATAAAAACTTTAAAAGAGCGGTTGTCGATGCATATGTCTATAATAAATATTGCAGATCTCGTTGAGTTGATCTTGATATAGGTAGGTGTTGGAGGGGAAACCACTTCACCAACATAACTTGATGGTTTCCCAAGGACAAGCTTAGTGTCCTAAAACAAGCACTTATCAGATCATAACATGAACTTCTAATTATTTGCAACATTGCCTTGTGTATTGAGCATATAAAGATAATTGTAGAAATATTCCTACAGGTATTCTTGTCACTAACCTTTCCAGGATTGGAGCAAGAAGATCCGATGAATGACAAGTACAGGGTATGTCCAACCAACCATCACACAACATTGAATTAAATTCATCCAAACTTGAATTTTGTAAAATTCAAGCTTGGGGGAGTACTTTACATAAAAAACATCTTTTGCCATGTTGCTACGTTGGTTGTCCTTACCTTTGAGACATGCTCAATTTGTTAAATACTAATTACACTACTTCATCTCCACTTAAGTAGATCTCTATAAATGCTCTCATTCTACCTTTATTTGCTTTAGTATATGTCTAGGTTTGGAATAGTTTCATTTATCTCTTAATTAAGCATGGTGCTTAGTTTAGGAATGATGATCTTACTTCCAAGGGATTTTAAATTAAGCATGGTGCTTAGGTTAAAATGCCCTTCGAAATCAAATTAGACATGGTGTCTAGGTTGATTTTTAAGCCGATAGTATGCTATAGTAGATATGGGATATTTTGTGGGACTAACCCCTGCAGGAAAACTTTCAATATCAACCTGGGAAGTCCTGAGATAAACTCACATTGGAGATAAAGAAAGTGACACATGAAGTTTAACAATTTGCACAAGAAAGACGTAGCTCATAAGAGATGATCCATGGAGGGAGCCACAAACACGATGCACAACCGCTAGAAAGGAAAGCTTCTACAAGGTGATACTGTACCATCACTCTTCAAAGGTAACAGCTTAAGGTACTTGACTATCCTTTTATAAGTTTCTCCTTGGTTCTGGCGTTCACATAAATAAAGAGACAAACATGTATGATTTATAACTCTAAATTAACCAACCTAACTGATTCAACATGTTTAGTCCCTTAATCTTTGTTCTTAGTACTACCTTCGTAATCCCACGCTCCTAAACATATAAGCTAATATGTTGCACATTCAATCTTTGGAAGATAAAAACAAAACATAAATATAGATAGATTATCTTTCCATTAGGTTGAGCCATCTGATCTAACAAATGTTTTAAATGCTACACTCATGATCTATCAACTTTGTCTTGCTCACTATGCTTAAGGTTAGAAAAGAACAAATACACTTTTGGTTCTGTTGGTGTTTTCCACCAACAGAGCCCATGCACTTGATCTCTGCCTTGTCTCTATGAGCAGGACACATTTTGAGAAACGTGAAGGCGTTTTACAACTCCCAGATTCCATTAAGTGAAGAACCGGGATCTACGAGCACAAACACAATGGAGATCAGACACTTAGTTTCCCAAAGGAAATATTAAAGAACCTCTATGTCCAAGTTGGTACCTTGTACGCTCCAGCAAACTTCGTGGTGGTAGAGACTGGTACTGAGGAGAGGGCACCCATCATCTTAGGGAGGCCATTCCTAAACACCAGAGCTGTCATCTACGCTAATGCTGCCAAGATCAGTCTCTACATCAAGGGGAAGAAGGAGACTTTCCTTCAAGAACAAGACTACATAAACTTCAGAGCAATCCCAACATGAACCAAGGAAGAGGACCAACAGGAGGAACAGGAACAAGCAAATATGGACCGAGTCAGCTAAGATGGTCACTGCAGCTCAAGGAGGTCAAGATCGTCGACTCAAGTCACCTTTCTGGATCAAGAAGGACGACCCTGGTGTTCCAATCATCGAGTGCACAACCAACACATACTCTTTTTAGAAAACACTCTACGACACCAGATCAAACGTCAACATAATGGCCGCAGTCACTTATCAGCTCCTGCATGGAACCATGCCCCTACAACCAATATATATTTATCTCCAGATGATTTTCAGAACATTGACATGGGAGAAGACAAGTACGATCCACCCATCATCCTTGGAAGACCATTCCTCAACACTATCAAAGTTATCATCTACATTGGAACCGGAGAAGTCCACGTGTATTTCCCCTCTGAGAAGGGTACGCCATTACTTTAATGATTCTAACTATATAGTTGAAGATTCTAAGCAGGTCAGGACAAGAAGAAGACAACGCAACCGCAACCAGAGGAGGCAAATCATCAAGGACGGATGGGCAGACTACGAAGGAGAAGTTGTAAGGTCAGAAGACGTTGAGTTTAAACAGAATTATCCAGAGGAGACCGAAGCACCAAGTCAGGTGTGGAAAATGAAGATAACTATACATGAAGAGGAGGCGCTGCCGGAAGTACCGACTACGCCACCCAACGAATCTCATCATAATTGAGAAGGAGGAGAGTCCCGTTCGGAGGACTTAAAAACACCGAACGCCTTGCCAAGAGGTAAACTTGGTAGTTATCCTTTCCCTTTCAAGTAGTTCACTTAGTTAATTAAGTTCTAAACAGAAAGTAAAAATGTGAAAAACAGTAAGCCCCATGTGAGGATACAAGTGGCATAAAACCCATAAGTACATTCACTGTGGTGGCATAAAAATAAAATAAAAATATTTTTCTGCTTTATAAAATATAAAAATCGGGAGTAATAATTATTAAGGAGTCTCAACATAATAAAGGCTAGATATTTATGCTAACACTTAATCAGTTCCACAAGCTTTGTTATCTATTTGAGCTCCACAGAATCTAAGAATCAAGAAGACTTGCAGACGGAGGATATTCTAATCGCTGTCACAATGCTGCTGACTTTCAAATACACCTCTGCCACCTGCTAGCTACATCAAGAGAAATTACGTCCAAATTCAGCTTGGGGGAGAGCACCCCCATTTATCTCGATAAGTATTTCTATCTATCTATCTTTATACTTATATTATTTTAGAATATAAATATACATTACTATGAAAAACCAAATAAAGATTTTATGCTTATATATATATGTCTTTTGCTTAGTGTGTTTAATAAATAAATAAAGTGGCTATGCTAATCTGTATCTAAATAAAACTCAAGCATGGAAATGATGAATAGTTGCTCTGCCTAATTTGCACATTTTAGTTCTCTCTCAAGTTTAGACATAACTGTTATAATTTAAAGCTTGCTCTAGACTTAAACTTGTGGGATGAAAACTTGATCTGAAATCTAAGTTAACGGATACGATATGGGAAGGTTGAGCTGCTGTTTATCTGTTTCTAGAGATGCTAGAATTCTGGAGAATTTTATCTTTGGAAATCTTTAAAATGTTGCATGATGAGTTCCTGTATGATGAGAGTTTAAATTCCTACCACAACCATATATACATGCTTGCTAGACTTTGAGCCACACATTTAGTATTTACTGCTTATGAGCATTGAGTGTGGTCAAGCTGTGTAGACCCTTAGGAGCTTGTCATGTGGTTAAATCAAGATTCACTTGCACGTTCACTTACACATGCTACTTCTACTCCGGAAGTACCATCCACATATATCCATACATTTCCATCTTCAGAATCACCCAAAAATATTCTACTCCTAATCCGGGAGAGAATAGCCAAAAATAATTTTGTTCTTCCTTGTGTAATAAATGCCTCAAGATCAATAAAGAGTATTATTATTATGTCTTGTGTGTCTCTACTTTATTTTTGTGCAAGAAAGCAGAAAACAAGTATGGGGGAGATCCCTCGACATGCTAAACACACTCCGACTACACCACTCCACGATTCAGGTACACACTCTGCACACTTTACTTCATACATACATTGATTTTGGATTATGCAGATTACTGTTTCCAACATGATAAAATAAAAAGATTAAAATATTTCTAATCATGATTAATCTGTGATATTTCCTGAAAACTTGCAATTATTATAAAATCATTTTAAAGAACCCCGTGTTACTTAAGTCAAGATGGAATATGTGATGGTAGAGTATGAGTTTCTTATTCTTGATATCATTGTTGCTTGGAGAATTTATTTCAAAATATTCAAAATTCTAGCTACCATCCTCAGTGTTTTATATGCCTGATAAAACTGAAATATTAATTGATTATAAAAGCTATCTGCTCTGTATTGAGTTTGTTCAAAATGAGTTAGACCCTTGTTGAGAGATTTATCATGCTCCCAAGATCAAGACACTATTTCAGTAAGATTCACTCTTCCGAAGTATTATTGCATTAGAGGCATGGGCTATGCAAAAATAGAGATATTTCGAGGAAATAAAAAGGAGCAAGTGCTCGACAACCTCGCAGAAAAAAATGGACAAGTGTCCGGCAGTAGAATTAGGGGTACCTCGGTATCCACTTAAAAAAAATGATAGCCCATGGTCCCTCTAATAAGCAATATGCCAGCAAGAGATGACAAAGTTTTTAATTTCTAAAGTCTTTGATCTAAGAGTATGACATTCCCCTCCTCGGATCCCGTTTTGATCAGGCAATAAATGCAAAGTAAGAATGCTTGAGAATTTTTTTTGCAAAATTAAAACAGCCTCAGTGAGATATATATAAAAGATAATGAGTGATCTGAGAGAACCTATGAGGATAAAAAGGTATGCTAACTTTCTTTCAAAAATATACAAAAACTCCAAGTGATAGGATTGAGAAGAAAGGATCTTTACTCTTAATCATATACTTCCCTGACTATGGTACATAGTGGAATTTTAACACCCTGCAATTATAAAGAGAATGTTTTAAATGTTTACCCCAGATATTGTTCTCAACCATCCTTTTCTCGAGGACGAGTAAAAGCCTAAGTATGGGGGTATTTGTTGACGGTTCTTAAGTATCAATTTTAATTATCAAATAAACAAGAGAAAGGACCAATATGCAACCATCACCTAGAATTAGGGTTTGATGTGACAGAATTCCACGAGTTTTGTTGTTTATCTATTTCTACAGGGGGTTATCAGGAAATAAGGAAGAAAGGCCCACATGTCGGGATTACATAGAGATATCAACGCACCGCGCCACGAGACCGAAGTGGAGGCGAAGCTGGGCCAGGCCCAGGGCGCCCGCCCCCCTGTTGGAGCCAATTCAGGACTCCTTCGCTCGGGATATTCCACCGACCTATTGGATCAAGAAAAACATAGTACCACCTCGGCTATCGACCCAAAAACGCATAGAAGGGGAGGACTATATAAGCGAGGCCCCCTGGCCCCTGGAGAAGACATGAAGAAATTATCATAGAGACTGAGGGGTGCCCTCGAAGGAAAACCTCTTCTCTAATTAATATTTCTTTTTAGGCTTAGCAACCAATGTAAGGTAGAAATAGATCTTCTAGTTTCTACTAGATTGAGAGAGATAGAGTGGAGGTGTAGATTGGAGGAAGCCCGGCCTGTCAGTGTCTACTCCAAGCTTGTACCTGCGGGATCAAGTTCTCCTAACCCGAAGCTTGCTCCTAGGATTCTTCAGTAATTCGACTTCTAAATTCTAGTAAGTTCTTGTTTTATTGTTCTTATGGTTTATGAGTTTACTTTAATCTCTTCGCGTAGAGTTTAGAGTAATCATTGCTGGCGTAAACGTGGTGTTTAGGCTGGGGTACTCATAGATATTCCCTGACTAGCTGGACCGTGGTAGTAGTGAGGAACGTGACAATTCTGAGTTACCTTTGTAGATCACATCTCGTTAGCAGGAAGGATAGGGTTTATAGGTGCGGGTCGAACATCCTTTGTGGTGTCTAGATTCCGTTAGCCTCCCCATTAGAACAGTAGATCATCCTTACCAAGGTTAGAAGGAGACTACGGTTGCAGTCTTCTCTATTTATCACTCACATCGAAAGACATTCTTTGTGCCTAAAGGGATAGTAGCAATAGATTTGGTTAGTCAGATGCACCCTTTCTCCCAGTGGTAAAAATATAAATACGATACTCTGGAAAACCTCCCGGGTGAAATGCTCACCGATATCCGTGCGCTTGCGGATCATTTCCTTATTGCGTTACCAAATATCAACAGTAGGTTTATGAATTTAAAAATTTTCATTTGACATGCATGATCCTATTAAGCATGTACTATATGCACTAACCGCATACTAGTAAGGGATGAAATGATCATGCATATTACAATGATACCTTTGCTATGTTGGAGAAGAGGATAGTCACATAGATTCCAATTCATTTCTCCAATAGCAATGTGAAGTCCAATTAATAAGCTTGGTGAAGATCAATTATAAATGCCAACTGATAGATCAAATCTTCACCCATATGAATGGAAAACCACTTTATGATCAAGTGCACTATCTTGTTGTGGTTGGCTTGCTTCTTCTTTTGATCATTGGTTGCATGAGAGAACTACTAAGAATATCACTTGAAATAGCATGACTAGATCTCGTTTGGGTTGTAGCTTGCTTTCATGATCAATCCTTTTGATGGCTTCAACTACGCATCTCAAATGTCCTTTAAATCACCACTTCCATGTTAGCCTTCCAAGCACCACACTTGTACCCACTCCTCGGGCGGCACGCCCCTCACATAGGGAGAAGTGACCTCTCTCCAAAGAACTATTTTTGATACTTACTTGAATTGCTTTGATTGATTGATTCAAGTGATGGACTTAATGTAATGAGTAACCATGAATTCCCCCTTTTTTAAGTCCTTTTCTTTCTACTTGTTTAAGTCCTTTTCTTTCTACCAATTTGTCATCAATACTCACTAGAACTTAAACTTTACCTTCATATTGAGTTTGATCTAGATCTTCAATTTGAGTACTAAATGTGTACACTAAGTACATTCCACAACCGAATGCCCTTGTGCTTATTACTTGTCCTGCTTATAGATCAATTCAAAACCAAACTTAGGTGCCTCAAACACTTGTAAACATGTTTCCAACTTGAGGACCTTTCAATTGAAGTGACTTTAGATCAATCCAATAATTGTCACTTTTCTGGCACATTCTGTACCCTTTGAAGAAATATCAATATCTCACAATATACAGATCCAAATAGCACGAAATTTGGTGGAGATGTGATTCACTAAGTCATCTAGCAGCTGTAAAAATCTGAGCTTCATTTGACTTCTAGATTGCTACCAGATTTCAATTCTTCCACCACTGGTACATGCTGAAAACTGGTGCACTATAGCTGATAAGATCTACTCCAAAACCAAAGTATCCCTCATCCAATTTTCATGAGATTTTTACAGCATCTTCTATGATAAGTGCACAGCATGCATACCAAATGTCAAGCCATTCCAAATAGATTTTGTCACTCAAACTCAGACTTGATATTTGCTAGCTCAGGTTTTCAATATTTGGCAGATTTCAAGTAATTGAGCTATACTTGTTCAAATTGAACCAAACTTGAAATCGACTTGATTGAATACTCTCGTAAGACATATATCAATTCAATCCACTTACTAAAAGTCATCTCATGATTTTATTCAACTCAAATCAATCCAAACTTCATTGCTAACCATTTAATCCATTAAATCATCTTATAGCAAGCAACATTGCATATATATCCAATTCGATCAACTCATATGCACCCAAATGAATGTGATCAACAAAGATATACCTTGGTTAGCTTATGATCATCCAATTTGCATGCTTCAACTCATGTATTTGCAAGCCATCAAATAATCCAATAAATCACCACAACTTGAATGTGACACTTGTATATTATAGCACATTTGGACTTCACTATCTTGTCATGGCATTGGGTTTGGTTGTGCACTAGGCTTCAATACTTAACTCAATCATATGATGAACAATTATAGGATCAATTGAATCAAGTCTCCAATGCTGATGGTACCTACAAACAATCATCCACCTTTTGATGGTACCCAAACTAGTTTGGGTCCTCTCAAGTTAGGAGCAACATACTTAGGCGATGCCTTAGTATGAATAGCGGGATGTTTTGCAATAGCAACCATAGAGGTACCATCATCATCCTTTCTAAGCATATTATGGTTATCAATTGAAATAGGCTTAGAACTATTACCTAGGGGACATGAATGAGCCATGTGTCCCCTTTCCCTGCATAAGTAGCAACTTCTCTTTGATTGAGCCTTTTCTTCCTTGCTCATGTGTTGCTTCTCATTGCCTTGCTTCTTGAGGGTTGCTTGAGCCTTCTTCTCAAGCTTGGTAGGACACCTCGAGGCAAAGTGTCCCTCATTCTTGCACTCAAAACACATGATGTGAGCATAAGCTTTCTTCTTGTCTTGATTCTTGCTCATCATCTTGGCATCTTGGATTTGCATTGGATGCCTTGCTCTTCCACCCCTTCTTGTTTTCTTCTTCTTCTTCATCAAGTCACCGTGATGGTTGAACTTGACTTGAGCTTTGGGCTTCTTTTCTTGCTCAACTTGTGGCTTAGGTTGAGGGTTTACTTGTTGCTTCACCAATTGCTTGGTTGAGCACATTGAGGTGAGATGACCCCAAGTGTGACACTTGAAGCACTTGACATGCTTTATCCTCTCTTCTTCTTTTATCCTCTTGAGCTTCTCTTTGTTTGGGCAACCATTGGCAAGATGTCCCACGTCATGGCACCGATAGCACATGAAATGAGAAAGCTTTCCCTTTTATTGCTTTCTTTTGCCCTTTGTCATCTTTTCTTTGAAGCCAAGGCCACACTTCTCACCATAGATTCTTTGAGTCTCCAATATATGCTCAAAGGTGAATTTTGAATTATAGCACCTCTCTAGCTTGTTGCTCAAGTTCTTCACTTGTTCATTGAGCTTATTGTTCTCCTTCAAAAGGTTAGTCTCACAAGACATAGAAGTAGAACAAGCATCTATATCTGAAGAACATGGCATAGATAGTAAATCATGGCAAGAGGTGGATACATGCTTCTTGCCTACATCACAAGGGTTAGTAATAATATGTGATTGATCATTTGACCCAAGTGATGAGCTCTCACTAGTTTTAATTTCTTCATCAGAAATCTTCTTAGTGAGAAATGCATGATCTTTTACCAAAATATCATGAGTAACACAAAGTTCCTCATGAACCAATTTTAGCTCCTCATGTGAAGAAGTAGTAACATAAAGTAGATGCTTTTGTTGTTCACATGTGGTCTTTAGAAATGAGTTTTCATTTTTCAATTTACTTGTTTTAGCCATCTCATTTCTTAAAGCTTTGGTGAGTCTACATACAAGCTCAAAATTTGGATCATCACAATCAACAATCACATCTCCAATAGATACCTTGCCGTCACTGTGAGACATGGAGGAATGTGATGAAGTGGATGAGCTTGTAGAAGCATCACTCTCATAGCCATCATCTTCATCCTCACTTGACCATGAGGTGGAGCAATCCTCCACAACCACCATGTTGTGGTCATGCTCAACATCCTCACGTGCATCCACCTTTGGCACATCATCTTCTTTGGTGATCGCCCCATATTTCTCATTGAGATAACTCCAAATCTCATGAGAGGACTTTATATCCATGATCTCACCAAATATGTTATCTTTCATGGATGAATAGAAGATGTTAGTAGCTTGGTAGTCGAGATGTAGACATTTCTCTTGTGCTTGAGTAAGATTATCTTCATCCAACACTTGAGAAAAGCCTACATCTACCATCCACCACATTTGAGGAGAAATATACTTAAAATTGCATGTCATCCAATTTATCCACTGTGCAAAGTGTGTGCCATCAAAAATGTGTGGACACTCAATATCTAGCCCATAAGCCGCCATCCTCTCGGGTTGGTGAAGACCACAAATGAGAGACCTAGCTTTGATACCACTTGAAGGGTCGAGATGGCAGACTAGAGGGGGTTGAATAGTCCTTTCTAAAAATTATTACGCGGGCTAACCGAAACAAATGTGAAATGAAAACTATCGGTCTAGCCAAGACTACACCCCTCTATCTAACTTCTCTATCACCTTGTAAAAGATCCTAAACAAGCAAACAAGGTGCAACCTTATCAAGAGCTCGCCTAACCAATTCTAGGAGCAAGGTCACACAAACCTATGCCACTAGTACTTTGCAAACCGGGGAGCTTCTACACAACTAGTAAGCAAAAGCACAAAGCTCCTAAGGTCACTAGCAAAGCTCAACAACAAGGCAACCAATGCCAAATTAGAGAGCACAAAAGTACTTAGCTACACAAACTAAGCAATGTGACTAACAAGGTTACACAAACCAAATTAGTCACGCAAGGGAACTACTTCTAGCTACACAAGCAAGAAGGTAACTAGCAAGGTACACAAGCTAACTAATTACAAGAGCAACTACACAAGCACAAGTATATGAAAGTAAGAACAAGCTTGTGTTAGGGACTTGCAAACCAACGGGAAGAACAATGTTGACACGATGATTTTCTTCCAAGGTTCACTTGGTTGCCACCAAGCTACGTCCCCGTTGACACAAGCTCAAAGGTTGCCGTCGGTCCTCTTGCTAGTGGTGACCCGCAAGGCACACTCTCCCACATGGAGTGCTTACCACAAGCTCTAGCACTTGACCCAGCCGGACCACTTGTCGCTCTTCACGTCTCGCTCAACTCGAGTTGCTCTTCGCGATCCCCGCGGGGTGAGCACCATACCCCTCATAATCTCTTCTCCGAAGCACCGCACAATCTCCTTGCGTGCTTCAATAGAGTCACAAGCCACTAAGCCGTCTAGGAGGTGGCAACCTCCAAGAGTAACAAGCACCACCGGCTTGCAACACAAACACCTAGTGCCACTCGATGCAATCTCTCAATGCAACGCACTAGAATCACTCACTCACTATTGATTCACACTCTTGCAAGCACAAGTGAGTAAGAGGCTTTCCTAGCACATCCCAAGCATGGACACTAAGTCCCAAGGGTGCTCTCTGCCAGCCAAGGCCAGCCACCACTTCTATTTATAGCCCCAAGGGCTAAACTAGCCGTTGCCCATTCACTATGCAAAACACGAGGGCACCGCTCACAGGGAGCCACCGGGCGCTCAACTCCTAGCGTCCGGTGCTCAGGCGTCAGCCATGTGTCAATAGCTGTTTGAACTCGACCATTGCTGCCAACGGCTACTGCGCACGCGCGCCTGCACAGCACCACCGGACGCTCTGATGCGTCACACCGGACGCGTCCAGTGCACACCGGACTCATGCGCAGAGAGCTCCGCAAACTCATAGGGTCACCGGACGCGAGCCACCGGACGCTGAGCAAGTTGCCACCGGACGCGTCTGGTGCACACCGGTCCTAAACTCAGAGAGGTCTAAAAACACGCAGGGTCACCGGACGCGAGCCACCGGACGCACCCTGAGCGTCTGGTGCTCACCGGACTCATGCGCAGAGAGGGTCACCAAACCGTCCGCACACCGGACGCTGAGCACCGGACTCACTCCGGTGCGTCCGGTGCACTCTGGATAGACCCGACAATACACCGGACGCTAAAGGCCAGCGTCCGGTGCCTCCACGCAGTGCGTCACTCCCGCGACTTCTCCAAAATTCCCACCGGCGCAATATAAAATATGCACTTAATTTTCTCTAAAGCGCCGAATCTCGCCTCGCAAGCTCGGCAGGAGGGAGAGAGGAACCCAAACCCCTCTCAACCCTAGGAACACCACCTCCTTTGTAAATGTGCCAACACCACCAAGTGTACACCTCCATGTGCAAGTGTGTTAGCATTTTCACAAACATTTTCCCAAAGGAGTTAGCCTCTCAACTTGCCACGCCACTCGATCCTAACACGTATGCAAAGTTAGATCGCTCAAGTGGCACAAGTTTGCCCCTCTTGATAGTACGGCCATCTATCCTAAATCTGGTCATAAACTTCTCTACACACCTATGACCGGTGAAATGGAAAAGCCCTAGGTTATACCTTGGCCTTGCGCTTTCCATTCCATCTCCTCCAATGTTGACGCAACACATGCACCAACCAATCACCAAATGATATGATCCACTTCATATCATCACGTGACCATATTGGTTCATCGATCTTGACCTCGCTTGCTCTTCACCGTTGCCTCAGTCCATCGGCGCTAAGTCTTGCTCAAGCTTCACCGTCACACGTGGTCCCTCGCTTCAAAGCCTCCGACTTGCCCTTCACTCTTGCAACCGGTCCATCGAGCCAAGCCTCATCTTGATCTTCTCCACCTTGGTCACATGACTCCATGTCATGTCTCATATGCAATGAGCTCCTCCATCATCGTATCATCACCTGTGGACTAATCTCCTATGTATCTCACATAAACACTATTAGTTCACCTAAGTTGTCACTCAATTACCAAAACCAAACAAGGACCTTTCAAGCACCCGATGGTACTTCTAGGTGAAGAGGCTCAAGTGAAAGCTTGGTTTGGTTTGTTTCGAGATATTGCTAATCTTGAGGCAAGATAGGTGCATGGTTTGCGTGGAACATATCATATGCTCGGAAATCAATTTGGACACCCGATCGCTCTCCTAGATGATTTGTGTCATATGGAATCTTGCTTCGGTCCATTTGGAGATAGTGTTAGTTTTGATGTAAGATAGGTGCACAATTTGCAAGCAATGCACCATAATCTAAGAAACAATTTTGGACACACCCGATGGCACTCCTTGGTGAAGAGGCTCAAGTGGAAGCTTGGTTCGGTCTGTTTGGAGATAGTTCTAATCTTGATGCAAGACAGGTGCACGGTTTGCATGGAACGTACCATATGCTTAGAAATAAATTTGGACACACCAGATGGAACTGCTATAAGCACTTGATGGAACTACTAAAAGAAGTGTGTCATATGGAATCTCGCTTCGGTCTAGTTGGAGATAGTATTTGTTTTGGTGCAAGATACGTGCATGATTTGCGCCCAGTGCACCATAGGCTTAGAAACCATTGTGGAAGTTCCCGATGGTACTCCTAGGTGAAGAGGCTCAAATGAAAGCTCCATTCGGTCTGTTTGGAGATAATGCTAATCTCGATGCAAGATAGGTGTATGGTTTGCATGGAATGTACCATAGTCTCGAAAATCAATTTGGATGCACACAATAGAACTCCTAGATGATGTGTGTCATATGGAATCTTGCATCGGTTTGTTTGGAGACAGTGTTAGTTTAGGTGCAAGATTGGTGCACAGTTTGCGCATAATGCACCATAGGCTCAGAATCATTGTGGAAGCACCCGATGATACTCCTAGGTGAGGAGGCTCAAAAGGAAGCTTGGTTTGATCTGTTTGGAGATAGTGCTAATCATGATGCAAGATAGGTGCACGGTTTGCATGGAACGTACCATATGCTCAGAAATCCATTTGGACACACCCAATAGAACTATTACATGACATGTGTCAAACGGAATCTCCCTTTAGTCCATTTGGAGACAAATAGTTTTTGTGCAACATAGTTACACGGTTTGCGCCTAATGCATCATAGGCTAAGAAACCAGTTTGGATGCACCCAATGATAGTCCTAGGTAAAGGGTCTCAAGTGGAAGCTCAGTTTGGTTTGTTTGGAGATAGTGCTAATCTTGATGCAAGATAGCATGAATTGCATGGAATATACCATATGCTTAGAAATATATTTGGAAGCGCCCAATGGAACTCCTAGATGATGTGTGTCATATAGTATCTCACTTTGATCTCTTTGGAGATAGTGCTAGTTTTGGTGCAAGGTTGGTACATTTTGGACGCACGCAATGGTACTCCTAGGTAAAGGGGCTCAAGTGGACGCTTGGTTTGGAGATAGTGCTAATCTTGATGCAATGTAGGTGCACGGTTTGCATGGAACGTACCATATGCTCGGAAGTCAATTTAGACGCACCCAATGGTTCTTCTAAATGGCGTGTGTCATATGGAATCTTGCTTTGGTCTGTTTGGAGATAGTGTGAGTTTCATTGCAAGATAGGTGCACGTTTTGCAACTAATGCACCATTGGATCAGAAACCATTGTCCAAGCACCCAATGATACTCCTAGGTGAAGAGGCTCAAGTGAAAGCTCGGTTTGGTCTGTTTGAAGATAGTGCTAATCTTGAAGCACGTTAGATGCACGGTTTACATGGAACATACCATCTGCTCAGAAATCAATTTGGATGCACCCAATAGAACTCCTAGATGATGTGTGTCATATTGAATCTCGCTCTAATACATTTGTAGACAGTGTTAGTTTCGATGCAAGACAGGAGCACGGTTTTGAGCCTAATGCACCATAGGCTCAAAAACCATTGTGGAAGCACCCAATGATAATCCTTGGTGAAGAGGCTCAAGTGGAAGCTCGGTTTGGTCTGTTTAGAGATAGTGCTAATCTTGATGCAAGATAGGTGCATGGTTTGCATGGAATCTACCATATGCTCATAAATTAATTTAGACGCACCTAATAGAACACTTAGATGACGTATGTCATATGGAATCTCACTTCGGTCTCTTTGGAGATAGTGTTAGTTTTGGTGCATGATAGGTGCATGGTTTGTGCCTAATGCACTAGAGGCTAAGAAACCATTTAGGATGCACACGATGGTGCTCCTAGGTAAAAGGGCTCAAGTGGAAGCTCGGTTTCGAAATAGTGCTAATCTTGATGTGAGATAGGTGCACGGTTCGCATGGAACATACCATATGCTCGGAAATCAATTTCGATGCACCCGATAGAACTCCTAGATAATTTGTGTCATATGGATTCTCGCTTTGGTCAATTTGGAGACAGTGTTAGTTTCTGTGAAGATAGCTGCACATTTTGCGCCTAATGCACCATAGGCTAAGAACCATTTTGAACACACCTAATGGTACTCCTAGGTAAAGGGGCTCAAGTGAAAGCTTGGTTTGATCTATTTTGAGATGGTACTAATCTTGATGCAAGATAGGTGCAGGTTTGCATGGAACGTAACATATGCTCAAAATTCAATTTGGATGCACCTGATGGAACTCCTAGATGACGTGTGTCATATGGAATCTCATTTCAATCAACTTAGAGATAGTGTTAGTTTTATGCAAGATAGGTGCACGGTTTGCGCTTAATACACCATAGGCTCAAAAACCGTTGTGGAAGCACCCGATGGTACTCCTAGGTGAAGATGCTCAAGTGAAAATGCTCGGTCCGGTCTATTTGGAGATAGTGTGCTAATCTTGATAAAAGATAGTTGCATGGTTTGCATGGAACATACCATATGCTCGAAAATCAATTTGGACGCACCCGCCCGAACTCCAAGATGACATGTGTCATATGTAATCTCGCTTCGGTCCATTTGGAGACAATGTTAGTTTCGGTGCAAGATAGGTGCACGGTTTGCGCCTAATGCACCATAGGCTCATAAACTATTGTCGAAGCACCAAATGATACTCCTAGATGAAGAGGCTCAAATGGAAGCTCAATTTGGTCTGTTTGGAGATAGTGCTAATCTTGATGCACGATAGGTGCACGGTTTGTGTGGAACATACCATATGCTCAAAAATCAAATTTGACACACCTAATAGAACTCCTAGATGATGTGTGTTGCATGGAATCTAACTTTGGTTCATTTGGACATAGTGTTAGTTTCGGTGCAAGATAGGTGCAAAGTTTGCGCCTAATTCACCATAGTCTAAGAAAATATTTTGGACGCACCTGATGGTACTCCTAGGTGAAGAGGCTCAAGTGGAAGCTCGGTTTGGTCTATTTGGAGATAGTGCTACTCTCAATGTAGGATAGGAGCACGGTTTGCATGGACATAGAATATGCTCGGAAATCAATTTGGACGCACCCGATGGAACTCATAGATGACGTGTGTCATATGGAATTTTGCTTCGGTCTGTTTGGAGACAATGCAAGATAGGTGCATGGTTTGCGCCTAATGCACCATAGGCTAAGAACCTTTTTGGACACACCTAATGGTACTCCTAGGTAAAGGGGCTCAAGTAGAAGCTTGGTTTGATCTGTTTTGAGATAATGCTAATCTTGTTGCAAGATAGGTGCACGGTTTGCATAGAACATAACATATGCTCAGAAATCAATTTGGACGCACCTAATGGAGCTCCTAGATGATGTTGTTGATGGTCCTTAAGTATCAAATTTAATTATCAAATAAACAAAGAAAAGGATCCAAATGAAATCAACATCTAGACTTAGGGTTTTATCTGACAGAATTCCACGAGTTTTGGTGTTTGTCTACTTCTGCAGGGGGTTATCAAGAAATAAGGAAGAAAGGCCCACATGTCAGGATTACATAGAGATATCAACGCACCGCGCAATTTTCTACCATCTAGAAGACTCCAAAAGCCACGAGACCGAAGCGGAGGCGAAACGGGGCCAGGACCTGGGCGCCCACCCACCTGCCGAGCCCGATCAAGACTCTTTCTCTCGGGAGATCTCCACCGACCTATTGGATCCAGAATAACGTAGTACCACCTCGCCTACCGACCCAAAAACGCATAGAAGGGGAGGACTATATAAGGAGACCCCCCTGGCCCCTAGAGAAGACATGAAGAAATTATCATAGAGATTGAGGGGTGCCCTCGAAGGAAAACCTCTTCTCTAATTAATATTTCTTTTTAGGCTTAGCAACCAATGTAAGGTAGAAATAGATCTTCTAGTTTCTACTAGATTGAGAGAGATAGAGTGGAGGTGTTGATTGGAGGAAGCCCGGCCTGTCGGTGTCTACTCCAAGCTTGTACCTGCGGGATCAAGTTCTCCTAACCCGAAGCTTGCTCCTAGGATTCTTCAGTAATTCGACTTCTAAATTCTAGTAAGTTCTTGTTTTATTGTTCTTATGGTTTATGAGTTTACTTTAATCTCTTCGCGTAGAGTTTAGAATAATCATTGCTGGCGTAAACGTGGTGTTTAGGCTGGGGTACTCATAGATATTCCCTGACTAGCTGGACCGTGGTAGTAGTGAGGAACGTGACAATTCCGAGTTACCTTTGCAGATCACATCTCGTTAGCAGGAAGGATAGGGTTTATAGGTGCGGGTTGAACATCCTTTGTGGTGTCTAGATTCCGTTAGCCTCCCCATTAGAACAATAGATCACCCTTACCAAGGTTAGAAGGAGACTACGGTTTTTGTCTTCTCTATTTATCACTCACATCGAAAGACATTCTTTGTGCCTAAAGGGATAGTAGCAATAGATTTGGTTAGTCAGATGCACCCTTTCTCCCAGTGGTAAAAATATAAATACGATAACTCTGGATAACCTCCCAGGTGAAATGCTCACCGATATCCGTGCGCTTGCGGATCGTTTCCTTATTGCGTTACCAAATATCAACAGATGTGTGTCATATGGAATCTCATTTCAATCCACTTAGAGATAGTGTTAGTTTCGGTGCAAGATAGGTGCACGGTTTGCACCTAATGCACTATAGGCTTAGAAACTGATGTGGAAGCACCCAATGGTACTCCTGGGTGAAGAGGCTCAAGTGAAAGCTCGGTCTGGTCTGTTCGGAGATAATGCTAATATTCATGTAAGATAGGTGCACGGTTTGCATGAAACGTACCATATGCTTGAAAATCAATTTGGATGCACCCGATGGAACTCCTAGATGATGTGTGTCATATGGAATCTCGCTTTGGTCCGTTTGGAGATAGTGTTAGTTTTGGTGCAAGATAGGTGCACGGTTTGCACCTAATGCACCATAGTCTAAGAAACCATTTTGGACGCACTCGATAGTACTCCTAGGTGAAGAGGCTCAAGTGGAAGCTCGGTTTGGTCTACTTGGAGATAGTGCTAATCTTGATGCAAGATCGGTGCACAGTTTGCGTGGAACATACCATATGCTCAAAAAACAATTTGGACACACCTCATAGAACTCCCAAATGATGTGTGTCATATGGAATCACTTTGGTTCATTTGGACATAGTGTTAGTTTTGGTGCAATATAGGTCCAGGTTTGCGCCTAATTCACCATAGTCTAAGAAACCATTTTGGATGCACCTAATGGTAATCCTAGGTTGAGAGGCTCAAGTGGAAGCACAGTTTGGTCTATTTGGAGATAGTGCTAATCTTGATGCAAGATAGGAGCACAGTTTGCGTGGAACATACCATATGCTCAAAAAACAATTTGGACACACCTCATAGAACTCCCAAATGATGTGTGTCATATGGAATCACTTTGGTTCATTTGGACATAGTGTTAGTTTTGGTGCAATATAGGTCCAGGTTTGCGCCTAATTCACCATAGTCTAAGAAACCATTTTGGATGCACCTAATGGTAATCCTAGGTTGAGAGGCTCAAGTGGAAGCACAGTTTGGTCTATTTGGAGATAGTGCTAATCTTGATGCAAGATAGGAGCACGGTTTGCATGGCCATAGAATATTTAGACGAACCCGATGGAACTTGTAGATGATGTGTGTCATATGGAATCTCGCTTCGGTCTGTTTGGAGACAATGTTTGTTTCTGTGCAAGATAGGTGCATGGTTTACGCCTAGTGCACCATATGCTAAGAACCATTTTGGACACACCTAATGATACGCCTAGGTAAAGGGGCTCAAGTGGAAGTTTGGTTTGATTTGTTTAGAGATAGTGTTAATCTTGATGTAAGAAAAGTGCACGTTTGCATGGAATGTAACATATGCTCAGAAATCAATTTGGACACACCCAATGGAACTCCTAGATGATGTGTGTCATATGGAATCTTGGTTTGGTCACTTTGGAGATAGTGTTAGTTTCGGTGCAAGATAGGTGCACGGTTTGCACCTAATGCATCATAGTCTAAGAAACCATTTTGGACGCACTCGATGGTACTCCTAGGTGAAGAGGCTCAAATGGAAGCTCGGTTTGGTCTATTTGGAGATAGTGCCAACCTTGATGCAAGACTAGTGCACGGTTTGCATGGAACATACAATATGCTCAGAAATCAATTTGCACACACCCGATACAACTCCCAGATGACATGTGTCATATGGAATCACTTCGGTTCATTTGGACATAGTGTTAGTTTTGGTGCAAGATAGGTGCACGTTTTGCGCCTATTTCACCATAATCTAAGAAACCATTTTAGATAAACTTGATGGTAATCCTAGGTGAAGAGGCTCAAGTGGAAGCACAGTTTGGTCTATTTGGAGATAGTGCTAACCTTGATGTAAGATAGGAGCACGATTTGCATGGACATAGAATATGCTCGGAAATCAATTTAGACGCACCTGATGGAACTTGTGGATGACGTGTGTCATATGGAATCGTGCTTCGGTCTATTTGGAGACAATGTTAGTTTCTGTGCAAGATAGGTGCACGGTTTGCGCCTAGTGCACTATAGGCTAAGAACCATTTTGGACACACCTAATGATACGCCTAGGTAAAGGGGCTCAAGTGGAAGCTTGGTTTGATCTGTTTTGAGATAGTGCTAATCTCTATGCAAGATTGGTGCAGGTTTGCATGGAACGTAACATATGCTCAAAAATCAATTTGGACGCACCCAATGGAACTCCTAGATGACGTGTGTCGTATGGAATGTCATTTCAATCCACTTAGAGATAGTGTTAGTTTCAGTGCAAGATAGGTGCACGGTTTGCATGAAACGTACCATATGCTCGAAAATCAATTTGGATGCACCTGATGGAACTACTATATGATGTGTGTCATATGGAATCTCGCTTTGGTCCCTTTGGAATTATTGTTAGTTTTCGTCCAATATAGGTGAACGGTTTAAATCTAATGCACCATAGTCTAAAAAACCATTTTGGACGCACTCGATGGTACTCCTAGGTGAAGAGACTCAAATGGAAGCTTGGTTTGGTCTATTTGGAGATAGTGGTAATCTTGATGCAAGATAGGTGCACGGTTTGCATAGTCATAGAATACTTTTGGAAATCAATTTGGACGCACCCGATGGAACTAGTAGATGATGTGTGTCATATGGAATCTCGGTTTGGTCACTTTGGAGATAGTGTTAGTTTCGGTGCAAGATAGGTGCATGGTTTGCACCTAATGCACCATAGTCTAAGAGACCATTTTGGACGCACTCGATGGTACTCCTAGGTGAAGAGGCTCAAATGGAAGCTCGGTTTGGTCTATTTGGAGATAGTGCCAATCTTGATGCAAGACTGGTGCACGGTTTGCGTGGAACATACCATATGCTCAGAAATCAATTTGGACACACCCGATAGAACTCCTAGATGATGTGTGTCATATGGAATCACTTCGGTTCATTTGGACATAGTGTTAGTTTTGGTTCAAGATAGGTGCACGTTTTGCGCCTAATTCACCATAGTCTAAGAAACCATTTTGGATACACTTGATGGTAATCCTAGGTGAAGAGGCTCAACTCGTAGCACAGTTTGGTCTATTTGGAGGTAGTGCTAACCTTGATTTAAGATAGGAGCACGGTTTGCATGGACATAGAATATGCTCGGAAATCAATTTAGACGCACCTGATGGAACTTGTGGATGACATGTGTCATATGGAATCTTGCTTCGGTCTATTTGGAGACAATGTTAGTTTCTATGCAAGATAGGTGCACGGTTTGCGCCTAGTGCACTATAGGCTAAGAACCATTTTGGAGACACCTAATGATACGCCTAGGTAAAGGGGCTCAAGTGGAAGCTTGGTTTGATCTGTTTTGAGATAGTGCTAATCTCTATGCAAGATAGCTGTAGGTTTGCATGGAACGTAACATATGCTCAAAAATCAATTTGGACGCACCCAATGGAACTCCTAGATAACGTGTGTCATATGGAATGTCATTTCAATCCACTTAGAGATAGTGTTAGTTTCTGTGCAAGATAGGTGCACGGTTTGCACGAAACGTACCATATGCTCGAAAATCAATTTGGGTGCACCTGATGGAACTACTAGATGATGTGTGTCATATGGAATATTGCTTTGGTCCTTTTGGAAATATTGTTAGTTTTTGTCCAATATAGGTGAACGGTTTAAATCTAATGCACCATAGTCTAAGAAACCATTTTGGACGCACTCGATGGTACTCCTAGGTGAAGAGGCTCAAGTGGAAGCTCGATTTGGTCTATTTGGAGACAGTGCTAATCTTGATGCAAGATTGGTGCACGGTTTATGTGGAACATACCATATGCTCAGAAATAAATTTGGACACACCTGATAGAACTCCTAGATGATGTGTGTCATATGGAATCACTTCGGTTCATTTGGACATAGTATTAGTTTTGGTGGAAGATAGGTGCACAGTTTTCGCCTAATTCACCATAGTCTAAGAAACCATTTTGGATGCACTTAATGGTAATCCTAGGTGAAGAGGCTCAAATGAAAGCACAGTTTGGTCTATTTGGAGATAGTGTTAATCTTGATGCAAGATAAGAGCACGGTTTGCATGGACATAGAATATGCTCGGAAATCAATTTAGACGCACCCGATGGAACACGTAGATGATGTGTGTCATATGGAATCTCACTTCGGTCTGTTGGGAGACAATGTTAGTTTATTTGCATGAAAGGTGCACAGTTTGCACCTAGTGCACCATAGGCTAAGAACCATTTTGGACGCACCTGATGGTACTCCTAGGTGAAGAGGCTCAAATGGAAGCTCGGTTTGTTCTATTTGGAGATAGTGGTAATCTTGATGCAAGATAGGAGCACGGTTTGCATAGTCATAGAATATTTCTGGAAAACAATTTGGATGCACCAGATGGAACTAGTAGATGATGTGTGTCATATGGAATCTCGCTTTAGTCTGTTTTGAGACAGTATTAGTTTCTGTGCAAGATAGGTGAATCGTTTGCGCCTAATGCACCATAGGCTAAGAACCTTTTTGGACACACCTAATGGTACTACTAGGTAAATGGGCTCAAGTGGAAGCTTGGTTTGATCTGTTTTGAGATAGTGCTAATCTTGATGCAAGATAGGTGCACGGTTTGCATGGAATGTAACATATGCTTAGAAATCAATTTTGACGCACCTAATGGAACTCCTAGATGACGTGTGTCATATGGAATCTCATTTTAGTCCACTTAAGATAGTGTTTGTTTTGGTGCAAGATAGGTGCACGGTTTGCACCTGATGCACCATAGGCTCAAAAAACCATTGTGGAAGCTCCCAATGGTACTTCTTGGTGAAGAGGCTCAAGTGAAAGCTCGGTTCGGTCTGTTTGGAGATAGTGCTAATATTCATGCAAGATAGGTGCATGGTTTGCATGGAACGTACCATATACTCGAAAATCAATTTCGATGCACCCGATAGAACTCCTAGATGATGTGTGTCATATGAAATCTCACTTTGGTCCCTTTGGATATAGTGTTAGTTTCGATGCAACGTAGGTGCATGGTTTGCACCTAATGCATGGTCTAAGAAACCATTTTTGAAGCACTCAATAGTACTCCTAGGTGAAGAGGCTCAAGTGGAGGCTCGGTTTTGTCTATTTGGAGACAATGCAAATCTTGATACAAGATAGTTGCACGGTTTGCATAGAACATACCATATGCTAGGAAATCAATTTGGACGCACCCGATGGAACTCCTAGATGACATGTGTCATATGTAATCTCGCTTCGGTCCATTTGGAGACAATGTTAGTTTCGGTAGAAGATAGGTGCACGGTTTGCGCCTAATGCACCATAATCTCATAAGTTATTGTGGAAGCACCGAATGATACTCCTAGGTGAAGAGGCTCAAGTGCAAGCTTGGTTCGGTGTGTTTTGAGATTGTGCTAATTGTTGACGGTCCTTAAGTATCAAATTTAATTATCAAATAAATAAAGAAAAGGACCCAAATGAAATCAACATCTAGACTTAGGGTTTTATCTGACAGAATTCCACGAGTTTTGGTGTTTGTCTATTTCTGCAGGGGGTTATCAGGAAATATGGAAGAAAGGCCCACATGTCAGGATTACGTAAAGATATTAACGTGCTGCGCAATTATCTTACATCTAGAAGACTCCAGAAGCCACGAGACCGAAGCGGAGGCGAAACGGGGCCAGAGGCAGGGCGCCCGCCCTGTCCTACTGGGCGCCCGCCCCCTGTTGGAGTCCAAACAGGACTCTGCTTTGCGGGAGATCTCCACCGACCTAAAGGATGAATCTAAACCATACAATCTATGTCGGTTTGATCCAAGGGCCCATATTCACTTGAAGGGACTATAAAACCAGACCCCCTGGCCCCTGGAGGAGAGAGCCTCTCAACCCTAATTCATTGTTCCATCAAGGGAGAAGAAGCCTCTGATCAAGATTAGAGCCACCACATCAATTAGATATCTAGATTAGCATAGCTACATAGGATTAGAACTAGAAGGAGTCAATCTTCGATTGGTTTCCGGATCGGTCAGGAGGATTCTTGGTAATTCTCTAATTGTGCTTCTAATTGCTTTCTAATTATCTTTGTTCTTCAATATTATGAATATGACTTTGTTCTACTTCAATATATTGCTTATGACTTTGCTCTACTTGCTTATATTCAAGATTATATTGTTCTTAGTTTATCATAGTTATGTACTTGGCTTAGTTAGATTCGATCTATATACATGCTTAGGATCGTATAGCGTTTATCCATCGGATCCATGGGTAAATGATAGATATTGTGTAGGCGTGGTGCTTATACCGTATTTATCTGCGATTGTACCCAATATGCCAGATCGTGGGGTGGTTCGTGATAGTGACAGCTTCATTGATTCTTATATAGTCCCCCTCTCGTGTATTGGGCTGGCAGAGCAACATTATTACAGGGGAGTGATTGCTATGTTTCTCATATTCCTTGCTAATATCACTATGCATGGGCGTAGTCTTGTCTCGCGATGATTGCTAAGTATGCTTGCACTAACTATGATAATGCTAGACTATATAGTTGAGAATAACTTAGGGAATATTCTTGTAGTTTGTTCTAATACCATGCTAATGACTTTCTAGAGTATCTAATTGAGGTGCTTATCATATTTATTATGTGGCTAGATCAGATTAGTTATCCTTGTCACTATTATTACTTCATATATCTTTTATGTGACACTTATCCCTGTATGAAGAGTTAGATATAATGTTCTCAATTATACATGCAATGATAGATGCTCAATCTCATATTCTATTCTGTAATCAATATTGATGATTGTTAATCCCTTCCCAGTGGTAAAAATATAAATAACGATACCTGGAATACTTCCCGGTTAAAATGCTACATCGGTATTAATCTGTGCGCTTGCAGATCCCATTTATTATTTATTTAGAAGAGCAATTGCATATTTCAATACCGCGTCTCTCATGTCATGCTGGGGATGACAACTTGGCTTAAGTGGTGTGAGGGATAGGTTTGGCATTTTTGGCACCGTTGCTAGGTTTAGAACTTAGTATACTTTTAGTAATGATGTTAAGAATACCCAACACTAATCTAGATGTAAGATAGGTGCACGGTTTGTATGGAAACTACCATAGGCTTGGAAATCAATTTAGATGCACCCAATGAAACTCTTAGATAATGTGTGTCATATGGAGTCTTGCTTCGGTCTATTTAGAGACAATGTTAGTTTTGGTGTAATAAAGGTGCACTGCACGGTTTGCACCAAATGAACCATAGGGTCCAAAATCATTTTGGACACACCTAAGGGTACTCCTAGGTGAAGAGGCTCAAGTGGAAGCTTAGTTTGGTCTATTTGGAGATAGTGCTAATCTTGATGTAAAATAGGTGCACGGTTTGTATGGTACGTACCATTTACATAGAAATCAATTTGGATGCACCCGATAGAACTCCTTGATGACATGTGTCATATGGAATTTCCCTTCGGTCCATTTGGAGACAGTGTTAGTTTCGGTGCAAGATAGGTGTACGGTTTGTGCCTAATGCACCATAGGCTATGAAACCATTTTGGACGCACCCGATGGTACTCCTAGGAGAATAGACTCAAATGGAAGCTCCGTATGGTCTGTTTGGAGATAGTTCTAATCCTGATGCAAGATAGGAGCACGGTTTGCGTGGAACATAGGCTAAGAAACTGTTTTGGACGCATGCGATGGTACTCCTTGGTGAAGAGGCTCATGTGGAATCTTGGCTTCAGTCCAGTTGGAGATAGTATTAGTTTCGGTGCAAGATAGGTGCATGGTTTGTGTCCAGTGCACCATAGGCTCAGAAACCGTTGTGGAAGTTCCCGATGGTACACCTAGGTGAAGAGGCTCAACTGAAAGCTCGGTTCGGTCTGTTTGGAGATAGTGCAAATCTTGATGCAAGATAGGTGTATGGTTTGCATGGAACATACCATATTCTCAAAAATCAATTTGGACACACCCGATAGAACTCCTAGATCATGTGTGTCATATGGAATCTTGCTTCAATCTGTTTGGAGAAAGTGTTAGTTTAGGTGCAAGATTGGTGCATGGTTTGCGCATAATGCACCATAGGCTCAGAAACCATTATGGAAGCACCCAATAATAATCCTAGGTGAAGAGGCTCAAGTGGAAGGTCGATTCGATCTGTTTGGAGATTGTGCTAATCTTGATGCAAGATAGGTGCACGGTTTGCATGGAACATACCATATGCTAGGAAATCCATTTGGACGCACCCCAATAGAACTCCTATATGACATGTGTCATATGGAATCTCGCTTCGGTCTGTTTGGAGACAGAGTTAGTTTTGGTGCAAGATAGGTACACAGTTTGCGCCTAATGCATCATAGGCTAAGAAACCATTTTGGATGCACCCCATGATACTCCTTGGTAATGGGGCTCAAGTGGAAGCTCAGTTTGCTTTGTTTAGAGATAGTTCTGAACTTGATGCAAGATAGGTGCACGAATTGCATGAAACGTACCATATGCTTCGAAATATATTTGGAAGCACCCAATAGAACTCCTAGATGACGTGTGTCATATAGAATTTCACTTCGGTCTCTTTGGAGATAGTGTTAGTTTCAGTGCAAGATAGGTACACGGTTTGTGCCTAATGCACCATAGGCTAAGAAACTATTTTGGACGCACACGATGGTACTCCTTGGTGAAGAGGCTCAAGTGCAATCTTGGTTGTGTCTGTTCGGAGATAGTTCTAATCTTGATGCAAGATAGGTGCACTGCTTGCATGGAACATACCCCACACACACCACACTCACTGATCAAGTGAGCTACAGATCACCGTATTACACTATCCAGGACCAAATCACGGGTTCGGCAGGCACCGCCAGTACCCGAGGACCGTTCCGACGACCGAGGTATCAAAGGTATACCAAGGTTGCGCGCCGCGCCCTCGTCGTTCTCCTCAACCATCACCAATACAGCGCATGGCGGCTGGACTCCTGGCCCGGATAGTGTTCAGGCTTCGCGGTCGGAATGACTTATCCTTCCAGCTAAGTGTGGGGCATGCGTTCAACATGACAAGAGGGCCGTCATCGATCGGTCCTTAATCGACAGCGACAGGGGCACTACGGTTAACCCCACCATAAGTCCCTGCCTGGTCTCAAATTCCTTTCCACACTTGGTTACTTTTCCCCATAGCAATTACAGCTAATCAAACAGGTGTCCACCTATATCTCGCAGGTGACAGGGAATCACCCGACTTTTACCGGGCTAAGCAAGCTAAGCATAGACTCCGTGCCTATCTACATAGGACAAGGTAGATAAACAAGTGGTGATATCAAGGAGTACATATGCTTCAACGGTATCAAGCAATTCCTATCACTTAAATGCAACATAGTAGAACAAGCATAATATAACAATTAAGTTAGCGAGAATAGGGAGGCTTAGAATGCTGCGGGGCTTGCCTTTCTCAAACGTGCTCGGCTTGTGGTGTGGGCACTCCTACAGCTCTTCTCTAGGCTCTGGTCCTCCCAGAAGTTCCTGCTCTTGGGTATCCTCCTGCTCCTCGGGTCCCACCTCGTTCACCTGCGAGCCTGTATGATGCATGTGTGCGCATGAGTGGAGTGCGAGATGCCTGGGGTGCAATGCTTATGCAAGTGGGTACCAGATGACCATGACATGGTGCATAGATGACATAGGTGGTCATTTTTACAAGGTAGTCAACATCATCTAAGAACATGTAATCAATTTAAGCATCTATTGCATTCTCTTCTACAAGTTGCCTTCATGGTTAACCAGCAAGCTAACATGATGCTTCAAAGATACACCAAACACCCTTTTATGCTATTTAATTTTATGCACAACAATTCATAATTTATTTAATCATTATTGGACCTACAAAAGTAGCATATGTTTCTGTTTACCATTAAATTCCACAAAAATTACAGTGGAACACTAGTCAACCCTAAAGTCTACCATAAATTTCTCATAATATTTGGACATTTATTTTGGGCTACAAAAATTACAAGATTACTCCATATATTTAAGCATAAATACTCTACTGTTGTCTAAGTGTCAAACAGTAAATTTCATATTTTTATAAATTACTTGTTAACATAAGGAACACCCACAAAAATTTCCAGATTAATTGCATGATCCAATTATTTATTAAAATCATAAACCACTTCCATGCAAGCATTTAAATCATCATAAATCAATTTATATAGAAAATAATATGTTACATATTTTTCCAGAGGCCAATCATCTATGCAGAGCCAATAAAACAAGTCTCATCTTTTTCTGAGTTATATTTCAATTACTATGCATTTTCCAATTTTCAGCAAAAACATGGATTAAATATATTTGTACAGTAAAGTTGTTTAAACATGACATGCAACCACACCAAACTGTAGATCTGGAATTATAAAACACAATACAATTTATTTCACCAATTTTTGAGCCCTGGATCTCAAGATATAGATTTAATACCATTTAAACTATTTTCTGGAAATTATTTTCTGAAAAACCAATTCAAATCCGGAACGAAAAACACTAAAGACACCCGGATCTCTACCCGCCTCGGTCCCCCTGTGGCTGACAGTGGGTCCCCGACCCCACTGGTCAGCGTGACCGAGAGGGAGAGCACCTCCGACGAGTGGATCTCGTCGGCGGTGAGGTCTCCGGCCACGGGGTGAGCACCAACGTGCTCCCTGTAGCGAGGCGCACCCGAGGGTGCCCTTGGTTCGGTTGGAGGACGACCGGAGCACTCCCGCTGGCATGCATGGCGGCACGGCGGCGCTGCTCGCCGTGGCTAGGCCGCTCCGGTGGAGTAGTGCGCGCACGGGGTACCGTCTACGCTTCCTCATCTCACTCCGAACCTAACGCGCTAAAGAACAGGCAAAACGGGGTAGAAACGGAGAAGTTCCGACGCGGCGGAGCTCTCCGACGAGCTCGGGCAAACTCCGGCGAGAGATTCAGGGTTCGCGGAGGGTTTTCACCTTGGTAGAGCGCGCGCAGGAGCTTACCGCGGCGAAGGCGAACACAACGGTGGTCTTGGCGCAGAGAACGGGCCACTAGCGCGGCCTGCGGCGAGCGGCGGAGCTTCGGCCGGCAATGGCGCCGCGGCGGTCACTGCTGCTGCGGTTGCGCTCGCGAGCGGTGAAGAAGAGAGGGAGCGGGAGGGGACAGAATGGCGTCTGGGGGCGCGGGGTGCTGTCCCGACCGGGGTAAGCCGGTCGGCCAGCGACACTTCCACGACGCCGGCGTACGGCCGCCACGTGGCCGGCACCGGGTGGAGCGAGGCGGGCGTCCGCGTGCGGGAGAGAGAGGAGGGGAGGCCGGGCCGCGCGGCTTGGCTGGGCCGAAAGGGAGGCGGTCGGCCCAGCAGCGCCTGCCCCCTTTTTCTTTTTTTTGAATTTCTTTTCTCCAAAAAGCTCAAATAAGATTTTTGAAGCCTTTGCATATCATTTCAGGGGTTGGAGTAAAAAGAAGAAAGGTTCCCCACAAAATTCCCTACAACTTTGCTTTAACATGCAAATTCAAATTCCAAACAGAATTTGAATCACACACCAAAACTAGTTCTAGGTTTTCAATTAAATTCATTTTAGGGAATTTTGTATAAAATCCATTTCTCAATTTCCATAGCTCCAAAAATTTCACAAAATTACTCTTAGTTCTTCCAACACCTATTTCAACTTGTTTTATGCATCACAAGAGTTTTTGAACAAGCATACTATTTCTATCATATTTAATTCATATAAAATAAGCACATAAAATCATACTTGGATGAATGACAAGCTCATGTGATGCTATGCTTGATGAGAATGCTTATGGATGTGTTTATGAGACTAAATGCATGCTTAACACCTAGGGTGTTACAGCCCTTCCCCCCTTAGGGAAGTCTCGTCCCGAGATTTTGGGTTACTAACCATTTCTTATGAAATTTTGGGTAAACTATTTTTAGGTAAGCCTCGGTTTCCCAGGTGGCATCTCTATCATTGTGATGACTCCACACCACCTTGTAAGTCTTGACAACTCTATTCCGGGTTATCCGCTCTTTGGTATCTACGATACCCATCGGTTGTTCTTTATACTCTAAGTCTGCCTTTATCTTGATTCCTCGAGGTTCGATCCTTTGCTCAGGCACTTTCAAACATTTTCGTAGCTGTGACACATGGAAAACTGGAAAGATTGAGCCCTTCCTTTCTAGTATCTGATACGGTCCCACATATCTAGGTGCAAGTTTGCTTCAAACTCGGAACCGTTGAACTTTCTTCATTGGCGTAACCTTGAGGTAAACATAGTCTCCTACATTGAACTCGAGTGGCCTTCTTCTCTTGTTGGCATAACTCTTCTGCCGTGATTGTGCCGCTTTCATATGTTGTTGTATGATTTGCACCTTTTTCTCAGCCTCGTTCATGAAGTCGATACCATAGTACCTCCTTTCACCAGGCTCGACCCAGTTTAACGGAGTTCTACACTTACCACCATACAACGCTTCGAACAGAGCCATCTTGATACTTTCTTGATAGCTATTATTGTACGAGAATTCGGCCAAAGGTAACCATGATTCCCATGATCCCTTGGATGATAACACACAAGCCCTTAGCATATCTTCGAGCACTTGATTGAGTCTTTCCGTTTGAACCGAGGTTTGGGGATGATATGCGGTGCTCCTTATCAGACTAGTCCCCAAACTCTTATGCATTCGCTCCCAAATATGAGCGGTGAACTGCGGTCCTCTATCTGATATGATGGTCTTGGGAATACCATGTAGCTTGACGATCTCAGCCATATATATATCAGCATACTCGGGAGGTCTGTATGTGTTCTTAACTGGAATGAAATGAGCCGACTTGGTCAATCGATCTATGATTACCCAAATCGAGTCATTCCCCTTTCGTGTTGTTGGCAAACCTGTGATAAAGTCCATGCTGACCTCTTCCCACTTCCACTCTGGGACTGACAACGGTTGCAATAGACCTGCAGGTTTCATATGTATAGCCTTGACTCTGCAACACGTGTCACAACGGGCCACATATGCTGCTATCTCTTTCTTCAGTTTGGTCCACCAAAAGTGAGACCTTAGATCTTGGTACATCTTACTACTACTAGGATGGATAGAAAGTTTTGAGAGATGCGCTTCATCCATGATGCGATTCTTTAGTTCTCGATTTTTCGGAACTACTAACCGGTGCTGAAACCACAATACACCCTTCTCATCAACTCGGAATTGAGTCTTTGGATCGTCTTTGATCTTCTCTTTGATGTGTAAAATACCCTTGTCTATTTTCTGACTTTCGATGACTTGACTTTCAAGTGAACAACTGAGCTGTATGGGACATAAGACTTCAGGATGCATGAGATTGAAACCATCTTCAAACAAAGGTTGAACTACTTGATAGTGTGGTTTGCGACTTAAGGCGTCTGCTACCACATTAGCCTTGCCTGGATGATAATGAACCTCCAGATCATAATCCTTGATCAGCTCTAACCATCTTCGTTGCCTCATATTCAGTTCGGATTGAGTGAAGATGTACTTTAGACTTTTATGATCTGTGTAGATATGGCACTTGTTTCCTAACAAATAGTGCCTCCAAATCTTCAAAGCGTGCACTACTGCTGCTAGCTCGAGGTCGTGAGTCGGGTAGTTGACTTTGTTCTTTCTTAACTATCGTGAAGCGTAAGCTATAACGCTGCCGTCTTGAATCAGCACACATCCTAAACCACTTTTCGATGCATCACAAAACACATCAAAAGGCTTCTCGATATTGGGTTGTGCCAGAACGGGAGCGGTGGTCAGCAACTTTCGCAAGGTGCGGAAGGCTAGTTCACACCCTTCCGTCCAGACAAACTTATGATTCTTTTGTAGTAAACTGGTCATTGGCTTAGCAATCTTGGAGAAGTCAGGTATGAAACGGTGGTAGTACCCGGCTAGGCCAAGAAAGCTTCAAACTTCTGAGACAGAAGTTGGTGCCTTCCAGTCCATGACTTCCTGTACCTTTGACGGATCCACAGCAATCCCTTCTTTAGACAGAATGTGCCCTAGGAAAGGAACTTTCTTCAGCTAGAACTCACACTTAATGAACTTTGCATACAACTGATGCTCTCGCAGTCGTGTTAGCACGACTCTTAGATGCTCGGCTGATCTTGCTCATTCTCTGAATAGACCAGAATGTCATCGATGAACACCACAACAAACTTGTCTAACTCTGGCATAAAGACCGAGTTCATTAGATACATAAAGTATGCAGGAGCATTTGTGAACCCAAAGGACATGACAAGATACTCATACAACCCATATCTAGTAGAAAAAGCAGTCTTCAGGATATCTTGCGGAAGGATCTTGATTTGGTGATACCCGGACCTCAAATCTATCTTAGAAAACACTTTTGCCTTGGACAATTGATCAAACAAGATGTCAATCCTTGGCAACGGATACTTATTCTTAATCGTTACCGCATTGAGTGGACGATAGTTCACGCACATGCGCAGCGATTGATCCTTCTTTTGCACAAACAACACCGGACAACCCCAATTCTGACGAACTTGGCCGGATGAACCCTTTATCCAGCAACTCCTTTAGTTGATTCTTCAACTCAGCGAGCTCATTAGGCGGCATCTGCTACGGTCTTCTAGAGATTGGTGCGGTACCTAGTATCAGCTCTATTGCAAACTCCACTTATCTATCTGGGGGAAGTCCTGGCAATTCCTCAGGAAAAACATCAGGGAACTCACAGACCACTGGGATCTTTGGCAGAGGAACCACGTGCGTAGCACAAGAGATGCTAGCAAAGTCAAAGCGACGGGGCAGAGGTACTTGAAAAGATCCACTGCCCTAAGGTTCTCTGAGAGATAACACACCTTTCCCAGTATCTATGACAGCATTCCACTCTTTCATCTAATTCATGCCCATAATAACATCCAAAACTAACCCAGGCATGACTACTAGATTCACTCGAAACACCTTGTTACTTATATCCAGGGTTGCCCCTCGGACCACTCTATTTGTCAACACATCTGCCCCTGCTGAGCTGATGCGATAACCATAACCCAAATCTGTAACTGCTTGGTCATGCTTTTGTGCAAATGCCTGGCTCATGAATGAATGCGATGATCCAGAATCAAACAAAAACAACTACAAGATGTTGGTTGACAGGAAACATACCAGCTGTTACGGTTCTCCTTTCGGAATCTCCTCTATCGAGGTATGGTGCACCCAAGCCGGGTAAGTTGTCTGCTGCTTCTTGGGGTAGGGACATTACTTAGCAAAGTGCCCCATCTTGTGGCAGTTATAGCACGGTCCCTTAGTCATGTTGTTGGCAGCAGGTGTTGCAGCTTGAATTGCCTTCAGCTTGGTGGGGGCTATTGCTACCTTGTACGGCTTCTGCTTCGCTGGATGCCCTGTGTTCCTTCTCTACGGCGGTCGAAACCTAGCACCTGGGGCAGGAGGACGATACTGCTGTCGCCCTACCATCGGTGCCCTGTACTGAGATGACCCAGCTTCAAAAGCCCTCTTGCGAGACTTGGATGCACTATAGTAGCTGTTATTGTTCTCCTGGGTCAAACAGTCACTGATGTAAGCATTGAAAGTAGCTCGGGTTCCTGTACACATGGTCTTCAGCATCTTTGGGCTCAAGCCTCTCTGGAAACTAGCGATCTTCTTGGCCTCTGTGTTCACAAACTCAGGAGCATAGCGAGCAAGATTATTGAAAGCGTGTAGATACTCCTTCACAGACTTCGTTCCGTGGGACAGCCTCATGAATTCCCCAACCTTCATTTCCACCACACCCAGAGGAATATAATTTCCCCAAAAGGCGGTGGTGAAGCGGTTCCAGGTGATCGGGGTCCCCTATGGGTAGGTGGTACGATGATGGGACCACCAAATCCTAGCAGGCCCCTACAACTGATTTGCTGCATACTCGGCCTTGAGCTCTTCGGTCATCCGAAGGAGACGAAACTTTTACTCCATGGTGTTGATCCACTCGTCTGCCTCGAGCGGTTCCAAGGCCTCCTTAAAGACTGGTGGTGGTTTAGTATCCATGAAGTCCTTGAAAGAGTTGTACCGATTGGCTTCACGGCCGCCCTGGTTATCCCCACGGCGGGTGTTGTCAGCGATATTGCGCAGGGCTTCTTCCATGTTGCGCTGCATCTGCTCCATGTTGTGTTGGCTCCCCAGAAACTACGCGAAAAACACGTCCGCCGTGTATGGAGGAGGGGGTGGTGGTGGCGGTGATGGTGCTCTCTCCTCATTCCTTTGAGCTCCACCTCCGGAAGTACCTGCAACAAGACCCGGGTTGCTATTACCCCCACCACGTGTTTGCACCATCTGCATGCGTCAATGATAAGCAGTCGTTAGGAGTTGCCATCAACGGTAGGCATATGTAGAATTATGCCGTACTGAATTTACTGAGGAAAATAAATTCGCACAATAAACAGAGGCACAACAATTCATCATCCACACACAAGATCACTAACGGATTACTTAACATTCGAGCAACAAGGTTCGCATACATCCAGAATTGCCAGCATACATACACTGGACATTCAGCGTCATCACATAAAGTTTTACACATCCAAGATCCAACAGATTACAAGACATACCATGCAACAACAACATCAAAAGAAGAAGGACTAGCTCTACAGCCCTAGCATCTACTCGCCATGGTCACTGTCCATGCCGGAGCCCTCCTTGTCCTCATCTCCACTAGCAGCTGCCTCCAACTCTAGATCCTCATCCATCTCATCCTCAGAATCTAACTTAGCTGCTCCAAGCAGGTGGTGAGGGTGGAGCTGGTTATGCAGCTGGTGGATCTCCTCATGCAGGTTCTCATTGTACTCCTCAGCATTAGCTAGCTGCTACTCCAGCTCCAGCTGTCGGGCCCTCAGGGTGTCGTCCTCGTGCCAGGCTTCATTCCTCTAACCAAGCACATGAACTAGCTTGCGCTTGCAGTTCCTGTGAGCGGTGGTCACCCTGTCCCTCTACTCTCTCACTACGAGCAGGTCCTGACTCAGCTCACTGTTCTTCTGGACTGCCTGATCCCTCTCCAGAGTCATACGGGCTAACTCTGCCTGCAGCCTCTCAACCTCAGTATCAAACTCACGCTGCAACTGGCGCTTCTCATCCTGAACGGTGAGAAGAGACCCGGACAAGCGTCCCAAGCAACGCTCCAGACCCCCATAGGTCTTCATCAAGGCAAACGTAGCACTCATAGCTGCGCTATCACTGTGCTAGTCCTCGTCCACACTCCTCTCTAGAGCATCTCGGACTGATCCCACACCGAAGTGTAGGGGTCACCCCGAGGAAACACCCCAACAAAGGCGTTGGCTATCTCCTGGGGAAACCTTTCCATGATGTCCCTCAGAACTGCAAAAGCTGCTCTGCTGGCACCCTGGAAAGGCGTGGTACCTCGGGACTCGTACACCCAGCCACCCCAGGCGGGGTCACCTCCACTGGTAGGGACCACTGCCTCGATCCCCACCAGGGCCCCGTCACCAAGCTGCTCCTTGTTCCAATAGTAGCGAGGTTCCCTTCCTTCAGGATACCCCATCGAACTGAGCACCCTCCAAAGCAAGGTGGGCATCCCAAACTCCTCTAGGAACTTGCTCTTATGACGCGAGCTCCTAGCTACCAACTGATGGCAAGGGGCTCGCCCACCAGTGGACATACGGGCGGTGAGCCTAGTGCGTGCCATCTGCTGCAAATAGAATACCTTGGGTAAGACTGAGGATTATCTTTTATTATTTAAAATTAGGACAGATTTAATTAAGGGGAGGAAGTAAGTAATGATATGGAATGAACATGATGCATGCACGAACTTACGATCTCACAAAATTAGAAACAAGAGTTAACACTAATCGGTTTATGCGGTGGCACACAACGTTCTCTCATGACGTAACTAGCGTTCTAGGCGAGAACGTGGTTAGCGTACCTGCAGAAAACTCATTTCAGCCTAGCCACAGTATGAACAAGCAAAACAAAAATTTAAAGCTATACACCCCACACACATAGACACCACATCCATGCATATGGCGTGTTACTACCCACATCATCGCCCTAGTGCCGGTATCGCCTCTCAGGACGGAATCTCCCAACATGCGGTACTGTTCCCAGGCACACCAAACATGTGTGCATGACACAGCACCTAAAAACACTTCCCTAGATCGGCAGTGTATCCGATCATGCTCTCACAGCTCCCACTTACCGAGGCGTAGAGGAAGAATTGATCCATACATTACCACTCAAATGAATGGTACTCATACTATTGCACGCCGTATGAGCGACGAAATAGAATATGATGCATTAACCCCCCAAGTCAGTACTTAACTAGCCACCTTAGAGTCCTTAACTGGGCATAAAGGATATGACTATGGCACACTGTGTAGTTGTCCAAAAACTCATTTTAACACCTTGGTTATCATTAATTGCATAGTTAATTTTTATTAACCATTTTAAATTTGGTTTAGAACATACTTATGAATAGTAACTCGCTAAACCTTGCTCCGATGCTAGCTGTAACAGAACCCCCAAATTATAAGAGATTAAGCCTGATAGTGACCATTTGCACAGTCAAACCATTGAGCTTAAGCCCATATAATCCTAGTAGTCCGTGAAATCTCAAAGGATTTCGAACCACATATCATACATACAGCCAAGATCGTAATAAGTTCAGCGGTCACCATTCACAATTACATCCAGTTCGCATCATTCATCAAATACATCAGAGTTACTTAAAGTTATTACAACCCAAGTTCTCAAGTAGCAGAAGCTTCATAGTTCAAAAATACCACACACACATTCAGTCTGATACAGTGCCATAATTTGATCACTCCCACAAAAGTAAAAGAGAAGGTGGAGTGACCATCGCCCTTGGTCTAGTCATCACCCATCGCTGGGTACAGGAAGAGGATGCAATAACCATAGTACATTTGCCCATCTGCAAAATAACATGGGAATGGAACCCTGAGTACGAGAATGTACTCAGCTAGACTTACCCGTCATAAATCAAAATTAAGACTCTTCAAGGATCATGAAGGCTGTATAGTGGGGTAGCTGAGACTTTTGCGAAAAGCACTACTCACTAGAAGTACATCCTGACAGTATTCTCCTTTCTTTTAATTAGCTCAGGTTAGGTATTATTACCTATCATCAAAATTTGCACCTGTACAATTTCAAACAAATGTAGTAATATGATGGTACCTCATCATCGCATTCATAAACATTAATCATCGTAACCCAAGTGTTCCATAGTCCTTACTACGAGGACGAAGCTCATGTCAAGTGCTCACTATCCAGGAGCGATGGCGATTCGAATCGATTTCTAACCAGCTGGCGAGTTATTCCCCACACACACCACACTCACTGATCAGGTGAGCTACAGATCACCGTATTACACTATCCAGGACCAAATCGCGGGTTCGGCAAGCACCGCCAGTACCCGAGGATCATTCCGGCGACCGAGGTATCCAAGGTATACCAAGGTTACGCGTCGCGCCCTCGTCATTCTCCTCAACCATTACCAATACAGCGCATGGCGGCTCGACCCCTGACCCAGATAGTGTTCAGGCTTCGCGGTTGGAACGACTTATCCTTCCAGCTAAGTGTGGGGCATGCGTTCAACATGTCAAGAGGGCCGTCAACGATCGGTCCTTAATCGACACCGGCAGGGGCACTACGGTCAACCCCACCATAAGACCCTGTCCGATCTCAAATTCCTTTCCACACTTGGTTACTTTTCCCCATAGCAATTATAGCTAATCAAACAGGTGTCCACCTATATCTCGCCGGTGACAGGGAATCACCCGACTTTTACCGGACTAAGCAAGCTAAGCATAGACTCCGTGTCTATCTACATAGGACAAGGTAGATAAACAAGTGGTGATATCAAGGAGTACATATGCATCAACGGTATCAAGCAATTCCTATCACTTAAATGCAACATAGTAGAACAAGCATAATATAACAATTAAGTTAGCGAGAATAGGGAGGCTTAGAATGCTCCGGGGCTTGCCTTTCTCAAACGTGCTCGGCTTGTGGTCTGGGCACTCCTGCAGCTCTTCTCCGGGCTCTGGTCCTCCCAGAAGTTCCTGCTCCTGGGTCTCCTCCTGCTCCTCGGGTCCCACCTCGCTCTCCTACGAGCCTGTATGATGCATGTGTGCTCATGAGTGGAGTGCGAGATGCCCGGAGTGCAATGCTTATGCAAGTGGGTACCAGATGACCATGACATGGTGCATAGATGACATAGATGGTCATTTTTACAAGGTAGTCAACATCATCCAAGAACATGTAATCAATTTAAGCATCTATTGCATTCTCTTCTACAAATTGCCTTCATGGTTAACCAGCAAGCTAACGTGATGCTTCAAAGATACACCAAACACCCTTTTATTCTATTTAATTTTATACACAGCAATTCATAATTTATTTAATCATTATTGGACCTACAAAAGTAGCATATGTTTCTGTTTACCATTAAATTCCACAAAAATTAGAGTGGAACACTAGTCAACCATAAAGTCTACCATAAATTTCTCATAATATTTGGACATTTATTTTGGGCTACAAAAATTAGAAGATTACTCCATATATTTAAGCATAAATACCCTACTGTTGTCTATTGTCAAACAGCAGATTTGATATTTTTATAAATTACTAGTTAACATAAGGAACACCCACAAAAATTTCCAGATTAATTGCATAATCCAATTATTTATTAAAAATCATACACCACTGCCATGCAAGCATTTAAATCATCATAAATCAATTTATATAGAAAATAATATGTGACATATTTTTCCCAGTAGCCAATCATCCATGCAGAGCCAACAAAACAAGTCTCGTATTTTTCTGAGTTATATTTTAATTACTATGCATTTTCCAATTTTCAGCAAAAACATAGATTAAATATATTTGTACAGAAAAGTTATTTAAAAATGACATGCAACCACACCAAACTGTAGATCTGAAATTATAGAACACACTACAATTTTTTTCACCATTTTTGGAGCCCTGGATCTCAAGATATAGATTTAATACCATTCAAACTATTTTCTGGAAATTATTTTCCAAAAAACCAATTCAAATTCGGAACGAAAAACACTAAAGACACCCGGATCTCTATCCGCCTCAGTCCCCCTACGGCTGACAGTGGATCCCCGACCCCACTGGTCAGCGTGACCAAGAGGGAGAGCACCTCTGACGAGCGGATCTCGTCGGCGGTGAGGTCTCCGGCCACGGGGTGAGCACCAACGTGCTCCCCGTAGCGAGGCGCACCCGAGGGTGCCCTTGGTTCGGCCGGAGGACGACTGGAGCACTCCCACTGGCATGCATGGCGGCACGGCGGCGCTGCTCGCCGTGGCCAAGCCGCTCCGGTGGAGTAGAGCGCGCACGGGGTACCGTCTACGCTTCCTCATCTCGCTCCGAACCTAACGCGCTAAAGAACAGGCAAAACGGGGCAGAAACGGGGAAGTTCCGACGCGGCGGAGCTCTCTGACGAACTCGGGCGAACTCCGGCGAGAGATTCAGGGTTCGCGGAGGGTTTTCACCTTGGTAGAGCGCGCGCAGGAGCTTACCGCGGCGAAGGCGAACACAACGGTGGTCTTGGCGCAGAGAACGGGCCACTAGCGCGGCCTACGGCGAGCGGCGGAGCTTCGGTCGGCAATAGCGGTGCTGCGGCTGCGCTCGCGAGCGGAGAAGAAGAGAGGGAGCGGGAGGGGACAGAATGGCGTTAGGGGGCGCGGGGTGCCGTCCCGACCGGGGTAAGCCGGTCAGCCAGCGGCGCGTCCACGACGCCGGCGTACGGCCGCCAGGTGGCCGGCGCCGGGTGGAGCGAGGCGGGCGTCCACACGCGGGAGAGAGAGGAGGGGAGGCCGGGCCGCACGGCTTGGCTGGGCCGAAAGGGAGGCGGTCGGCCCAGCAGCGCCTGCCCCCTTTTTCTTTTTTTTGAATTTCTTTTCTCCAAATAGCTCAAATAAGATTTTTGAAGCCTTTGCAAATCATTTCAGGGGTTGGAGTAAAAAGAAGAAAGGTTCCCCACAAAATTCCCTACAACTTTGCTTTAACATGCAAATTCAAATTCCAAACAGAATTTGAATCACACACCAAAACTAGTTCTAGGTTTTCAATTAAATTCATTTTAGGGAATTTTGTATAAAATCCATTTCTCAATTTCCATAGCTCCAAAAATTTCACAAAATTACTCTTAATTCTTCCAACACCTATTTCAACTTGTTTTAGGCATCACAAGAGTTTTTCAACAAGCATACTATTTCTATCATATTTAATTCATATAAAATAAGCACATAAAATCATACTTGGATGAATGACATGCTCATGTGATGCTATGGTTGATGAGAATGCTTATGGATGGGCTTATGAGACTAAATGCATGCTTAACACCTAGGGTGTTACACATATAGTCAAAGTAGACTAAGAACAATATAATTGAGAACATAAGCAAATAGAATAAAGTCAATTCTGATATAATCAAAGATCAAAGTCATATTCATAGTAGCAAGAACTAATATAAATATAACAAAGAGAATAAGAGTTTACCAAGAACTGAAGATTGATCTAGACTCCAAGGTTAACTTGACTCCTTCAAGATCTAATCCTATGTAGCTATGCTAAAGATCTATAGAGATCTAATTGAGATGGTGGCTAAGAATCCTATAGAGACAGATCCATTCGAGGGACCCCTCTCTGTCTAATTCTTATTCTCTTGATCTTCTCAGAAAATAATGAACTCCTCGTCTAGTGGGGTTAGGGTCTTTATTTATAGCCCCTAGGAATCACCACAGGCCTTGGATCAAACCAACTTAAACGTGCGCTTAAGATTAATCCTCAAAGTCGGTGGAGGCAGGATCTGCGAGGTTAACCGTGATTGGCTGAGCCCTCCGGGCGGCCGCCCCTGATAGGTGGGGCACCCACCCCTGCCCTATGGTAGGTGGGCCCCACCTTTCAGGTGGTGTCTTCCCGAGCCTTCTAGAGTATTCCTGAGTTGATGTTTAATGTGTTCTCTCTATGTAAATCTAACATGTGGACCTCCTTTTGTTCTTATTCTGATAACCCCCTATAGAAATAGATAAACACCAAAACTTGTGGAATTCTATTAGTGATAACCCCTATAGCTAAATAATATTTAGATTTTAATCCTTTCTTATGCTATGTTGACGGTCTGAGGAGCCATCTCGACCGCTTGTTAAGTCGGTTTGATCCAACGGCACGCGTTCACCCCACCAGACTATAAATAGAAGGCAAGACCCCCCTGGAGGAGGCCAGATCAAGAGATGAAGAGCCAGAGCATTAGATAGAGATCCACTAGATCTAGGCTAGCAATCAAGATAGAGATTAGAGAGATAGAGTAGAGGAGAGGAGACCCAGCCTGTCGGAGCTTCCTCAGGAGCTGTATTATTCTAGATTCGGCTCCCTCGCCCAGAACCTCGTTCTAAGGTACTTTTGTATTTACCGTTCTGATTCAAGTAAGCTACTTGTTTGTATTCATTCTTTGGTTTGCAACTCATATTATATTGAGTACTCTGATTTGGGTAGCTCCTAGGTCAGAGTAGCGATTCGTAGCATAGACGTGGTGTCTAGGCTACGGTTGCTTGTGAATGTCCCCTGATCAGCCGGACAGTGGTAGTTCGCGTAGGTGACTTTATAGCTGCGTTGATTCCTTTGTAGTCCACTTCTCGTTGATAAGATTTATAGGCTTATAGGTGCCTGGTAGGGGATTACTCTGATTCTTCCCCTATTCAGGTTACTTGCCCGATAAGACAATACTACACAAAGTTTACCGGTTATTGGAAGCAGAGTACATTGGTATTTCCTCATCATTAATAGTTTCTACATTGTTTGTGCCCCGTTAGATTAAGAAATTATAGGCTAAGTCATAAATCACCTACTGTTCCTTTAGGTTTGATACTAAAATCGGGTTGATCTTGGTGAAGTGCTGATCAGCATATATTTGTGCGCTTGCGGATAATCTGATTATAATCATTATTAGGGTGTTGTTAATTTATACCAACAGCCACCAAGGGAGCCGTAAAGAACATTGGGTCGAGGCACTCGTCCTGGTTATCCTCATGCCACTCTAACATGAGTGTCGACCCACCGGCTGAGCAGGCTCCGTCATCATCATCAGGCACTGTGAGGAGGGTCCTACTGAAGACTAGTGACCTCGGACTAAGGTCACAATGGGAGAAGCATATTTTACAGAATCTGAGAACAAGGAGTTCATTCACACTTCGACCATCGATCCCACACTACTTCAAGAAACAGGTATGGACTGTGAGTTCGACCTCATCTTTTGCATGATTGGTTGGTCAGATTTCTGGAACGGACCGAACTAGGGTCCCGCCTATTAACTATGGAATTTCTCTGCACTCTGCAATTGAGTGAGGGCGGGGTTGCTTTTTGGCTTTTGAAGCAAGATTATGTTTTGTCTTGGAGGGAGCTAAGTAACCACCTTGGTTTCTCTTCAAGAGCCATTTTAGATTTAGATTCAGATCTAACCAACTTTGATAGACATCAGTTTTGGCAGGAAATTTCTAGAGATCAATACTTTTTACAACCCTGCAATAGTGACATAGAACACCCTACGCTTCGCATTTTTCACAAGTGGATAGGTTTTGTTCTGTTTCCTAGAGATGATATTAGGAAGTGTTGACGGTTCTTAAGTATCAATTTTAATTATCAAATAAACAAGAGAAAGGACCAATATACAAACAACACCTAGAATTAGGGTTTGATCTGACAGAATTCCACGAGTTTTGTTGTTTATCTATTTTTGCACGGGGTTATCAGGAAATAAGGAAGAAAGGCCCACATGTCGGCATTACATAGAAATATCAACGCACCACGCAATTTTCTACCATCTAGAAGACTCCAGAAGCCACGGGAAGAAAGCGGAGGCCGAAAGGGGCTAGGCCCAGGTAGCCCGCCCTGAGGACCTGGGCGCCCACCCTCCTCTGTATGCCAATCGGGACTCTTTTCGCACACGACGTTCCACCGACCTAAAGGATCAAGGATAACCGTCCAATCAATGTCGGTTTGATCTAATGGCTCACGTTCACTTGAGGGGACTATAAAACCAGACCCCCTGTCCCCTGGAGGAGACAAGTTTATCATAGAGTTGAGGGGATCCCTCGAAGGAAAACCTATTCTCTAAATAAAATTTCTTTTTAGGCTTAGCAACCAATATAAGTAGAAATAGATCTTCTAGTTTCTACTAGATTGAGAGAGATAGAGTGGAGGTGTAGATCGGAGGAAGCCCGGCCTGTCGGTGTCTACTCCGAGCTTGTACCTGTGGGATCAAGTTCTCCTAACCCGAGGCTTTCTGTTAAGATTCTTCAGTATTTCGACTTCTAAATTCTAGTAAGTTCTTGTTTTATTGTTCTTTGGTTTATGAGTTTACTTTAATCTCTTCGCGTAGAGTTTAGAGTAATCATCTCTAGCGTAGATGTGGTGTTTAAGCTAGGATACTCATAGATATTCCCTGACTAGCTAGACCGTGGTAGTAGCGAGGAACGTGACATTTCCAAGTTACCTTTGCAGACCATATCTCGTTAGCAGGAAGGATAGGGTTTATAGGTGCCGGTTGAACATCCTTTGTGGTGTCTAGATTCCGCTAGCCTCCCCAATAGAACAGTAGATCATCCTTACCAAGGTTAGAAGGAGATTACGGTTGTAGTCTTCTCTATTTATCACTCACATCGAGAAACATTCTTTGTTGCCTAAAGGGTTAGTAGTAATAGATTGGGTTAGTCAGATGCACTCTTTCTCCTATTGGTAAAAAAATAAATACGCTACTCTGGACAACCTCCCGGGTGAAGTGCTCACCGATATCCGTGCGCTTGCGGATCAATTCCTTATTGCGTTCCCAAATATCAACAAGCATTTCTGGTGCCGTTGCCGGGGAGAAAGACGGTTTGCTGAGATAACCTTGAGTCTTACTACTAGCTTGTATCTATACTTTTATTTTTTTCTTATCTTTTATATTCTTTCTTTATTTTCTTTACTCTTACCTTATGGAAAACCAAAATTCTAAATCGATCCATGAATCTGCAATCCCTTCCGTAACTGACCTTTTACCATGGGAATCATCACAGCCTATCCAAACATCCCAGTATAGGTTAAGTTCTAGGTTGATTGCCATGATTCGAAACCTATCTTTTTCGGGAAAGGAAGAGGAAAACCCTTACCTTCATATTAGAGATTTTGAGCAAACATGTGATTGTCTTCGCATTGAAGGCATTTCTGATAAAACTTTACGTTGGAAGCTTTTTCCTTTTTCTTTAAGGGGAGAAGCTAGACAATGGTACAATCAGAAGGTAAGTCAACAACGAGGTGAATGGGGAGTTTTACGAGCCAACTTTTGTCTAGATTTTTATTCCCTCGACCGTATCGGCGACCTTAGAATCGAAGTCCTATCTTTTAAACAAAAAGATAATGAAACTTTGGAAAAATCCTGGAAACGTTTTTCTGTTCTTTTAGAATCTGGTCCAAACCTTAATCTTGAAGACCCTGTTCTTTTATTTCACTTTTTTCGAGGTCTTCAGAAAAATCACAAACAAATGCTACACACAATGTCTAGAGGTTCTTTCTTTCACATCCCTACTGATGAAGCTAGAGTGATCCTAGATAGAATCCTAGAAGCTGAGATGGATAATACCCTTCATGATGAAACCCACGAAGCCAAAGTAGACACTCTGCCAAATTCTTCATCTACTTTAGCTATCCCAGGTTCTGAGCCATAAGAGGAAGAAATTCCACCACCGGACTTCATGCTGGATATACAATCCGATCTTTTTGCCGATTTTGGAAACATTTCAAACTACCATTCTATTGACAAACCCCAAAACGGCCGGTTTAGCATTTATTTACCAAGTGACTATCAATTGAGAGAGCTTATCTCAGTCATGAGTAGCGAGTGGTTGGAGGAATCAGAGCTTTCCTCTGATGTGATCCGTTTGGACACACCCTCTATAACTATACGCTGTGCTTATAATTCTGATCAATTTAATGCTCTCTATAATCCTGTTGTGGGGATCAACATCATGTCTGAATCTTTTGCACTTAAACTATTTAAAAATCTTGTTTTAACCCTCACAACAAAGGTCATAAAGGAATCTTCGGGACGATTAGTCCCCAGTCTTGGAATTATTAATGTCCTACCTCTTACGGTAGAAGGCTCCATGGTTCATTTGAACTTCTATATCTTTGATACATGGGACTTCGACCTATTGATAGGACAACCTTTTAGAAGACTCCTTTATGAAGGTCATACTGGAAAGCTACACATTTCTTTTGGAAAAGCCTTTAAATTCCCAATAACAATTTCACACTCCTTAAACAATAAGGCCGAGTCATATCTTTTGCCTGATCCTATGGAGGAGGTAAAGGCTGCATCTCTTGAACTTTTAGAAGAATCAGACATAGAAGACGAAACTCGTTTCTTCATAGAAGAAGAAGCCGAGCCATCTGAACCTGAACCCTTAGATGAGTTTGCAGAAACACCTAGATCTCCCATAGAGCTTAAAACTTTACCACCCGGTCTTATCTATGCTTTCCTAAACAATAATCCAGAGTTTCCTGTGATCATTAGCGATAAACTCACTGAGGAGCAAACTCTGCGATTAATGACCATTCTTGAGAAACATCACTCAGTTTTTGGCTACTCACTCCAAGATCTTACAGGAATCAGTCCTATGATTTGTACCCATCGTATTCCAACAGATCCTTCTGTTTCACCTTCTCGAGAACCCCAACGTAGACTTAACAACACTATGAGAGAGGTAGTTAAAAAGGAAGTTATAAAGTTGCTGCATGCAGGGATTATATATCCTGCGCCGCACAGTGAATGGGTAAGCCCAGTTCAAGTTGTGCCTAAAAAGGGAGGCATGACTGTTATTATGAATAAAAAGAACGAGCTAATTCCGCAACGCACCGTCACACGATGGTGGATGTGCATAGACTATAGAAAACTGAACAAAGCCACAAGAAAGGATCATTTTCCTTTACCTTTCATAGATGAAATGCTAGAGCGATTAGCGAACCATTCGTTCTTCTGTTTCTTAGATGGATATTTAGGGTATCACCAAATCCCGATCCATCCCGATGATCAAAGCAAAACCACTTTTACATGCCCATACAGAACTTATGCTTACCGAAGAATGTCTTTTGGGTTATGTAATGCACCAACTTCTTTTCAAAGATGCATGATGTCTATATTTTATTATGGAAGTTTTCATGGATGAGTTCTCTGTTTATGGAAAAACTTTTGATAGTTGTCTTGAAAACTTAGATAAGGTTTTGCAAAGATGTGAAGAAAAAGCACTTAGTCCTTAATTGGGAAAAATGTCATTTTATGGTTAGGGATGGAATAGTGCTGGGACACCTAGTGTCTGAAAGAGGTATTGAGGTAGACAAAGCTAAAATTGAAGTAATTGAACAACTACCTCCACCTGTGAATATAAAAGGAATTTGAAGCTTTCTTGGCCATGCTGGTTTTTATCGTAGATTCATAAAAGATTTTTCATTCATTGCTAGACCACTTACTCTTTTGCTAGCCAAGGATACTCCTTTCGAATTTGATGATGCATGTCTAACATCTTTCAATCTATTAAAGAAAGCACTCATCTCTGCACCAATCATTCAACCCCCTGATTGGTCGTTGCCTTTTGAAATTATGTGTGATGCTAGTGATTATGTTGTGGGGGCAGTATTGGGACAAACTAAAGATAAGAAGCATCATGCAATTGCTTATGCCAGTAAAACTTTGACAGGAGCTCAACTTAACTATGCAACCACTGAAAAAGAGCTTCTAGCTGTTGTCTTTGCCATTGATAAATTTAGATCTTATTTAGTTGGAGCTAAAATAATTGTTTACACTGATCATGCTACACTAAAATATTTGCTCACTAAAAAAGATGCTAAACCTCGCCTGATTAGATGGATCTTATTACTCCAAGAATTTGACTTAGAAATAAAAGATAAAAAGGGAGTAGAAAATTCTGTTGCTGATCACTTGTCTAGAATGTATTTTAAGAGTCCACAAGAAACCCCCATCAATGATTCACTCCTTGACGACATGCTCTACGGGATTAACAGGTCTGATCCCTGGTATGCAGATATTGTTAATTTTATGGTTTCAGAGTTTGTACCATCAGGAGCAAACAAGAAGAAGCTTATTCAAGAAAGTCGTTCACATATATGGGATGAGCCATACCTCTTCCGAGTATGCTCCGATGGCTTACTCAGGAGATGTGTGACCACTGAGGAAGGATGGAAACTGAGGAAGGATGGAAGATCATCGATAGATATCATTCATCACTGTATGGAGGTCATTATGGAGCATTCCGTACACATTCAAAGATCTGGCAGTGTGGATTCTACTGGCCTACAATGTATGAAGCCACGAAGCAATATATCAGAAGATGTGGGCCATGTCAAAGGCATGGAAACATAAATACAATGGATGCAATGCCACTCACCAACAACCTTCAGATTGAGCTCTTTCATGTATGGGGAATAGACTATATGGGTCCATTTCCTCCATCAAAGAAGTGTGAGTACATCTTGGTGGCAGTTGACTACGTCTCCAAGTGGGTAGAGGCATTACCTTGCAAGCATGCCGACAACATCAGTTCAAAGAGGATGTTTGAAGAAATTATATTTCCAAGATTTGGAGTCCCCAGAGTAGTGATAAGTGATGGAGGAGCACACTTCATCGATAAACGCTTCAAGCAATATCTATCAAAACATGGAATCCGTCACAACGTCGCTACCCCCTATCATCCTCAGACAAGTGGCCAAGCAGAGACTTCCAACAAACCAATCAAGAATATTCTTCAGAAGACAGTAAATGAAATGGGAATGGCGTGGAAAGACAAGTTACCCGATGCACTCTGGGCATACCGGACAGCATACAAGACCCCAATTGGAATGTCTCCATACCAATTGGTGTACGGGAAGACTTGCCACCTACCTGTTGAACTAGAGTTCAAAGCACACTGGGCCATAAAGAGATAGAATATGGACCTAGATGTTGCTGGAGATCATAGAAGAATGAAACTATCAGAATTGGAAGAATGGCGAGAGAAAGCATATCACAATTCGAAGATCTACAAAGAAAGTGTCAAAAGGTGGCATGACAAGAGAATCAAGAAGAAGGAGTTCACACCCGGAGATAAGGTATTACTTTTTAATTCCACGGTGAAGCTTTTCGGGCATGGAAAACTCTGGAGCAAATGGGAAGGACCATTCAAGGTAATTAATTCATCATCCCATGGAGCTATACACTTCAAAATGACGAAGGTACGTTATTCAAGGTAAATGGTCAACGTCTTAAATTATTTTTAGAGCCCAATAAAGAATTAGAAGAAATAGATGTAGTCCATTTTTACCTTCCCATAGAGAATTAGAGCCCGACCTTTTTAGTCTGACGTTTTCGGGTCATACATATATTTTCCTAAATAGTTTTCCATTTAGAAACGCGCTCGATAAAGTGGGCCCACAGAGGGGCCAGAGAGAGGGCGGGAGCCCAGATCAGGTGGGCGGCCGCCCAGTTCCTGTTCCCCCTCGGTCCTGATTTTCTCTGTTATGGAAAATGCACTTATGGTAATCCGAATAATCCCTCAGATGGAAAGTTTCGCACGCACATCGACGGGAGCAACCCGAACAACCCCTAGAGGCACTTTTCGACCCCTATATAAACAGACCCCTGACATCAGTTTTCAAACACCAAACCACCAAGCCCTCTCTTCTTCTTCAATTAGAGCTTGATTAGTTTCTTGCTGCTCCAATAGCCGAGAAGTTCCACGATGATTTGGAGGAAAGGCCTTATTTCGAAGGGATTAGAGCAGCCAATGTCCGTTTCATCCCTCCAAAGGCAGCTCCGAAGCACGCTCTCAATGCTTTTGAGACACCTCCCAAGCGTTGCAAGACTATAGTAGATATTGATGAGGACGTTCACAGGCTAGACAGAGTTATCATAGACCTCCAGTCCTCGATTAATTCCCTCACTAGGCAGCTCTCTAACCACAACACCATTATACTAGGCCTTAGGCATGATCTTGCTAGTGCCAATAAGAAGATTAAGGAATTAGAGCGCCGCTAAGTTATCTAAATTAGACCTTGAGGCAATGCATCTTAGTCATTTATCTTTAAATTCGGTTTAGGTTTACTATTATCATCAGTTTGTTACTACTGTCGTCAGTCTGCTACTAGTTATTTGTAATAAATGCCTCAAGATTAATGAAGAGTGTTATTATTATTATTATTATGTCTTGTGTGTCTCTACTATTTTTGTGCAAGAAAGCAGAAAACAAGTATGGGGGAGATCCCTCGACACGCCAAACATACTTCCACTACACCACTCCACGAGTCAGGTACACACTCTGCACACTTTACTTTACACATACACATATCTTGGATTATGCAGAATATTGTTTCCGACATGATAAAGATTAAAATGTTTCTAATCATGATCAATCTCACTCTGTGATATTTCCTGAAACTTGCAACTATTATAAAATCATTTTAAAACACTGTGTTACTTAAGACAGTATGGAATGTGAGATGGTAGAGTATGAGTTTCTTATTCTTGATATCATTGTTGCTTGGAGAATTTATTTCAAAATCTTTAAAATTCTAGCTACCATCCTCAGTGTTTTATATGCCTGATAAAACTGAAAATATTAATTATGATTATAAAAGCTATCTACTCTGTATTGAGTTTGTTCAAAATGAGTTAGACCCTTGTTGAGAGATTTATCATGCTCCTAAGATCAAGACATTTATTCAGAAAGAGTCACTCTTCTGAAGTATTATTGCATTAGAGGCATGGGCTATGCAAAAATAAAGATATTTCGAGGAAATAAAAAGGAGCAAGTGCTCGACAACCTCACAGAAAAAAATGGACAAGTGTCCGGCAGTAGAATTAGGGGTACCTCGGTATCCACTTAAAAAAAAGAGAAAAAGAAATGATAGCCCATGGTCCCTCTAATAAGCAATATGCCAGCAAGAGTTGACAAGTTTTTAATTTCCGAAGTCTTTGATCTAAGAGTATGACATTCCCCTCCTCGGATCCCGTTTTGATCAGGCAATAAATGCAAAGTATGCTTGAGAATTTTTTCAAATTAAAACAGCCTCAGTGAGATATATAAAATATAATGAGTGATCTGAGAGAACCGATGAGGATAAAAGGTATGCTAACTTTCTTTCAAAAATATAAAAAACTCCAAGTGACAGGATTGAGAAGAAAGGATCTCACTCTTAACCATACACTTCCCTGACTACAGTACACAGTGGATTTTAACACCCTGCAATTATGAAAAGAATGTTTTAAAATGTTTTGCCCCAAATATTGTTCTTAACCATCCTTTTCTCGAGGAGGAGTAAAATCCTAAGTATGGGGGTATTTGTTGACGATTCTTAAGTATCAATTTTAATTATCAAATAAACAAGAGAAAGGACCAATATCCAAACAACACCTAGAATTAGGGTTTGATCTCCACGAGTTTTGTTATTTATCTGTTTCTGCAGGGGGTTATCAGGAAATAAGGAAGAAAGGCCCACATGTCGGGATTACATAGAGATATCAACGCACCGCGCAATTTTCTACCATCTAGAAGACTCCAGAAGCCACGGGAAGAAAGTGGAGGCCGAAAGGGGCCAGGCCCAGGGCGCCCGCCCTCCTCTGTATGCCAATCAGGACTCTTTTCGCACACGACATTCCAATGACCTAAAGGATCAAGGATAACCGTCCAATCAATGTCGGTTTGATCCAATGGCTCACGTTCACTTGAGGGGACTATAAAACCAGACCCCCTGGCCCTTGGAGGAGACAAGTTTATCATAGAGTTGAGGGGAGCCCTCGAAGCAAAACCTCTTCTCTAAATAAAATTTCTTTTTAGGCTTAGCAACCAATGTGAGTAGAAATAGATCTTCTAGTTTCTACTAGATTGAGAGAGATAGAGTGGAGGTGTAGATCGGGGGAGGCCCGACCTGCCGGTGTCTACTCCGAGCTTGTACCTGCGGGATCAAGTTCTCCTAACCCGAGGCTTGCTCCTAGGATTCTTCAGTATTTTGACTTCTAAATTCTAGTAAGTTCTTGTTTTATTGTTCTTTGGTTTATGAGTTTACTTTATTCTCTTCACGAAGAGTTTAGAGTAATCATCTCTAGCGTAGACGTGGTGTTTAAGCTAGGATACTCATAGATATTCCCTGACTAGCTAGACTGTGGTAGTAGCGAGGAACGTGACATTTCCGAGTTACCTTTGCAGACCATATCTCGTTAGCAGGAAGGATAGGGTTTATAGGTGCGGGTTGAAATCCTTTGTGGTGTCTAGATTCCGTTAGCCTCCCCAATAGAACAGTAGATCATCCTTACCATGGTTAGAAGGAGATTACGATTGTAGTCTTCTCTATTTATCACTCACATCGAGAAACATTCTTTGTTGCCTAAAGGGTTAGTAGTAATAGATCGGGTTAGTCAGATGCACTCTTTCTCCTAGTGGTAAAAAAATAAATACGATACTCTGGATAACCTCCCGGGTAAAGTGCTCACCGATATCCGTGCGCTTACGGATCAATTCCTTATTGCGTTCCCAAATATCAACAGGAAGGTTAGAGTAGGAGATCTTCAACTTCTTTATGTTGTTGTTAACAAGATGCAAGTGTCACTTGTTACTCTTTTAGTTGCACATTGGCAATGTACACCAAATCTACAAGGTCCTATTGGTTGCACATCCGTGATAACCCGTCTAGCCACAATCATGAATTTGTTAGAAAACTCGTCACTTGTTTTTATTGATGAGTTTAGACTTTACCATGGCTATGACTCATTTAGAAATGGAAGAATGATGAAAAAATAACATTATATTATGTATATGCTTTATGACAAGGGCAAGGTCCGGTTACCTAACCCAGGTCTTAGGCTCTATGCTGTTCAAAATTATTTGATTGAAACTAAAGCAGAGCCCATGAGTCAAAGAGTTCCACAACATGTGGCATCCAAAAGGATGACCACCCAGCAAGAACGCACATGGCACAGAGCTGACCCAGGCCCGAAGGAGCCGGCACATTTAAGCTATAATGATTATAACACTCGTGTCCTTAGAGACCCGTGGGCACAGTATACTCGACAGGAAGAGCCAGCACACGAGACGTGGGCGGAAGCAACAGACCACCAGTGGAGAAACCAACAATATCAACCGAGCAGGTATTCTACTGACCCGTATGGAGCATCAGGGTCTGGGACCCAGCCCCATTTTGATGTAGGTCGACCCTTCGACGCCACACACGCCTTCATGCAAGACTACTACTATGAGACAGGCACATTCCACACCCACACCGACAACACCCTCCTTACCATACAACAGACACAAGCTTGACACGGTGAGTTACTGGAACAACAGCAAAAGTGGAACCAGGACCATGCTAGTGCCATGCAAGTGATGCGGAATGAGCACGCAGTGGTAGGACAGGATATATCATCCTTGATGCAATTCTTCAACATCCGATAAGCCAAGGCACAGTAACAGCTAGCTTGGGGGAGTGCCTACCCCATTTATCCAAGTAAGTCTTTATTTGTTTTTCTGTAGTCATTCTCTATTTTTCAGCAATTAAAAAAAATCTAAAAACTTAGAAAACCCAATAAATATTTTCCTTTTTTTTTGTATTTCTTAAACATGAAAACCAAATAAAAAGAGTGTGTACATAAGTGTGCTTTAATTTTTGCAAAGTTTAATTTTGCCTTGAATCAAAAAATATATTTTTTGATGATGAGCATTTGCTATGTTTACTTTCTTTCAAGTACCTAGCTTTCAATATAGACTTCTCCCAATAAATGCTAAATATGATCTTAATACCTGTGGGAGCATGAGCCTCTAGGTAAGTTGATAGACATAATATGAATGTTTGAGCTGATGTTTATCTTGTTCTTGCAACGAGATTTATTTTGAGAACTTAAAAATGCCACATGATGAGTTCCTAGCATGATTGAGAGATAATTCCTACCACAGCCATACTTGATATAAACTCCACATTTTTACTACTTATATTCGCATTGAGTTTGATCAAGCTGTGTAGATCCTTAGGAGCTTTTCATGCGGTTGAAATCAAGATACTCACTTGCACGCCTCTACCACCATTCATTAAAAAATGCTAAAAAAATTGTTATCACTAATTTGTCCCAAAATATGGTTAGTCTCTCTTCAAAAGATTCAATGCGGAAGGAGGCATGGGCTATGCAAAAAGATATCCAAGGAAATAAAAAGGGGCAAGTGCCTGGAACCTCGAGAAAAAGAGAAAAAAAGAGTGAGACGAGAGGTAAAAATAGACAAGTGTCTGAAGTAAAATTAGGGGTACAAAGATACCCACCTGAGCGGAAAAAATGGATAAGTTTCCGATAGTAGAATTAGGGGTATGCTACTACCCACCTAAAAATGAAAAAAGAGAGAGAAAAAAAGAAAAGATAGCCCATGTTCTCTCGAAGCAAGGATCAAAAGGAGGAATATCAATATGAGGAGCAATTACAGGTAAAACTTTTATTATCATCACTACATTTTCACTATCACTATCATTTACTCCACCACACATGCACATCTTGATTCAGTTGTATGACGAGTTCCTTGGATCCATGGTTTGATTAGGCAACATATACTTTGCAAATATGTATGAGCTGTCTCCACACCTATGAACACCACAAAATTCCATTAGTATTAGGTGAGTGAGAAGGCAATCAACATCTTTTTAATGCCTTGGTGAGATTCACAAATACCACATATGAGAAACTTGGAGAGAATCATGCTTTGGGAACTTTGAGCTTTATTTTGAAAAAAAATTATAAAAACTCCAGAACAAAAGTGTAGTACAGAACATGAGACATAGTGCTTGACTTGATTATTTTGTCCTTCAATAGCTCAAGACTCAAGTGCAGGTACTAAACCCCATGGTGAAAATCAGGAGGAGAATTTTATTTTGACTGCATGTGTGCTTGTTAGAAAGAAAACATTGAAGCAACTCCTAATCTGTCTGAGTTTATCTGTTTGCTCTAGGACGAGCAAAGGGTAAGCTTGGGGGAGCTTGTTGACGGTCGTTAAGTATCAATTTCTATACGTCGACAAGAACTAGAAAGGGCTTAATTGAATCACCGCCATAGATGTAGGGGGTCTAACTGATAGATTTCGACGAGTTTTGGTGTGTTTATGTTTTCACAAGGAGTTATCAGTGCACGAGCCAAAGAAGGTCTACATGTCCTGTTTACATAGAGAGAAAAGACCCACACAGAAGAAAAGAATACTCAGGAAGGCTCTCGAAGGTACTGGACCGAACCGGAGGTGGAGGGGAGACACCCCAGGGTGCCCACCCTAGGGTTTGGGGCGGCCGCCCTACCCCCTCAGCTAATCGGCTCCAATCTTGCGGATCATGCTCCACCGCCTTTGAGGATGAATCTAAAACGTGCAATCAGGGTCGGTTTGATCCGACTGTCCATGTTCATTTGAGGGGGCTATAGAAGCAAGGCCCTGCATGCCCCTGAGGGGAGGAGAAATCATTATTAGAGGAAGCCATCAAAGCTAGGGTTTTAGATATCTCTTGTCGAGGGTATCAGTAAGGGGTACCCTAACTGATGCCCATAACGAGATTACCCGTGCACAGATCGAGGGCCTCAACTCGTCGCTCTAATAAGAAATGCGGTCATCGACGGCTGCAGCCTCGAAGACGGAAAAGACGTCAAGCGAACCACTCAGGGGTCGAGCGCTAACTACCGTCGAATACGGAAATGGGCTCGAGCGAATCGGGAGGCGTCGAGCGCAAGGGCACTGTCCGCCGCCTGACGCGCGCACGAGAGCCAGGGCATTTAATGCGCCTGTCGCTTTCCCACCTAACACGCTGGTCACGGGAAGCGTGATAGGGAAAAGGCATCCGTCCCATCATCCTTTTTGCAGCTTTCCCCACCAAACGACTCAGAGCGTGCCAGGGCACGGAAAGCAGGGATGGAGTGTCTAATCGGGACCCCCTCGAGACACCCAAGGTCAACGCTTTGGACGACAAGGCACTGCACGGCGCCTGACCCTCAACCAGGCATGATTCCTTCCTAAGGAAGAGTTGGGCGTCGACTGACAACACCGCAGCCACTCCGCCGGATCTGCCGCTATACCGTACAGGCGTGCGACCGGTGAACCAGCCCGAGACGGCGCGCAGAGCAGGATACAGGGGCACGCGTAATCATCATCAAGCTACCTAGACGGGACGGCTCGAGACCACGCCGATACGGAGGCTTCGAGTAGGTCAGCGCACCATGCCTCTATCGACCCCTACTCTGACACCTATACATGTGCCCTAGGTCTATCCTTGGAGCTATAAAAGGGGAGACCCAGGAATAGACAGACATCACGGATCACCACGCACACACGTAGAGAAGTCTCCATACTCCATCCCGGTTCATACACACTTGTATTCGCCCCTGTACAAGCACTTAGGTGCAAGATAATACAAACTTCCCTCCCCCGCTGGACGTAGGGCCTTCTCTTGCCCGAACCAGGATAAATCTTTGTTGCTTCTTGCATCACCATCTGGGAAAGGTAGCACGCATACAAATTTACTTGTTGGTGTGACCCCCCGTGGGGAAAACACCGACAGTTGGCGCGCCAGGTAGGGGTCCTACGTGTTTTTCATTGATTTCCCACTCCTTTCTAGATGGCCACTCTCACCTCGCCGATTCCGCGCTCCACGGTGATTTGGTTTGGGAGCCTTGAGTTCATGTCGACGGGCTCCGGCTACGACATGATCTTGCTTTCGATCAAAGGACCGGGAGGAGCTCGCGTTGCGCCAATGCGAACGAGGGCTCCAAGACGCCCTCGACATCATGCCTCCCCACCTAAGAAGAGGTGTGGGCAACACCATCGTCACCCCTCTGCCTCGTCACGACTGGCAGTTCGTGCTAGGCAGGAGGTGGCACAGGAGCCGGCCGCGCCGCGTACCGGAACTGTGGGCATGCCGGCCCAACGCCATACGACGACAAGAGGTGACGCGCCCCGAGCGCTCGCCCCCACCGCTAGGTTGCTTCCACATGGGTTGTTCACCCCAAGAAGGTCATTGCCATTCGGGTTGGACAACGCCGCGGCGTCGCTCGCCAAGACAATATGCCCAAACGCCCAAACGTAGGTGGAAAGACCAATGGTCCTCCCACGTGACTCCGAAGCACGGCCGCCGACGTCTGAGCTGCCGGACCTCTCCCGGGTACGAGGCCTCCGCCGCCTAGGCCCTGGATGATATACGATCACCTCGCTCAGGCAGCGGCTGCTGGAGGAACGACGTGGATGTTACTACGCCGCCGAGCCAGACTCCGACTCCGAGACCGATAGCTACGACCCTACAAGGGAATGCTATCACATCGATGGGGCGGTAGAAACTACCGACGAGACGCAGGATGCGGCTGCCGGCGGTCGAGCCCCTACGGCAAGAGAAGATCCTAGGACGCCTGGGAACGACAGACAGGTCGACCCGCTTCCACAGGAAGACAGGGCCTCGCAACTCGCGCAGTTACGAGAGCTCAAGACCAAGCTTGACGAGGATCGTGAGCGCCTCGTCCTGCTCGAGCAAATCCTCGAGCAAGACTTGCCCTACCTGCCTGGCGGAAGTGTCCGCAGACGCGCTCGAGAGGTACACCGACAAATCGTCGGAGAAGCAGAGCCAGAGCAGCCTGTCAGCCGTTTTCCTCGAGCAGGCCAGAATGTAGTGGCGGTGACAATGCTGCTGCGCAACATGCCAGAACCATCAAACTCCCAAGCCCGACGTATTCGAGACGAGGTACAGACTCTGCTCCAGGTGGTGGCAGTTCAACAAGCTGAAAGCTCAGCTTCTCGACGACGAGGAGCTGCCATTGAAAAGCGTGATGAGCCACCCCAAAACGAAAAGGAGGTATCAGTTCATCAACTGCCACCACCTCGAGGAAGAAAGACCACGCTCGTTCTCCCCGTCGACAATCAGCGTCGACACGACGCACGACATGACATCGAGGAGAATCGACGCCGCCGGCATGGGGACGCGGAAGAGCACGGTTACAGCGCACATCATGGCGGGAGGTGTTGACGGTCCTTAAGTACTAAAATTAATAATCAAATAAACATGAAAAAGGATCAATATGAAACAAACATCTAGAATTAGGGTTTTATCTGACAGAATTCCACGAGTTTTGGTGTTTATCTATTTCTGTAGGGGTTTATCAGAAAATATGGAGAGAAGGCCCACATGTCATGTTTACAATGAGATAATTACGTGCCGTGCAATTTTCCTCAATCTAGAAGGATCCAGAAGCCACTCGAACGAACGGGAGGCGATTCGGGCTCGGGGGCTGGGCGCCCGCCCACCCCCCTTAGGCGCCCGCCCAGGGTTGGAGGCCAAACAGGACTCTGCTTCGGGACTACGCTCCACCGACCTAAAGGATCAATCTAAACCATACAATCTATGTCGGTTTGATCCAATGGCTCACGTTCACTTGAGGGGACTATAAAACCAGACCCCCTGGCCCCTGGAGGAGAGGAGGAGAAATCATTATTGAGAGGTAGCCATCAAAGTTAGGGTTTAGAGCTTCTCTCCCACAGAGAATTAGAATTAGCTACTCCCTAATCCTTCAAGTTTAGAGGTTGATTAGATAGCAATTAGAGAAGTAGAGCACTACGCTCTGGATTCGGATCTTCGGTAATAAAGATTGGTATTATTCATATCTTTCTCTAATTCTATTGTTCTAATTGCATTATGTCTCTAATTATTATGTTCTTAGTTTGCTCTAGTTCTATATTTGATATAGTTATAATTGATAATGAGTTTATGTATAAGTTTGCAAAGCGCTTAGCTCTTGACGCGAGGGAGTTAGGTGATAGATCACATGTGAGCGTGGTGCTTAGATGTTATTTATCTGCAAATGTATCCTATTGGCCGGGTCGTGTGGTAGTTCGCGATAGTGACAGCTTCGTTGATTCTTATATAGTCCACCCTCCGTTGATAGGACAGGCAGAACCGGTATTGTGGAGTAAGTCATGCGATGTTCTGATTTACTTTATCAATGTTCCTTATACATGAATGAAGAGTCTTTTATGCTATATATGATCTTGTAGATAACTAGAGTAGATTATGACTTAGTAGTTAGTAGATAACTTAGAATCCATTCTCTAGCTAATCCGACATCACCTACATATATGAGGAGTAGTCTATTTTCTAATCGCTGTGCTCTTTATCCCATGAACTTATACTTTATCATCATTATCTTTATGGTTTACCCCCTGCTAAAGTATGTGACTGTGTGACGAGTTTCTCATTAGTAATCATGTTCTTGCAAGTTTATCTCTAGTCTATGCCTTGATAGATTTTGTCCCTTGATTTAATTCCATCTTCTTGAGATCCCTTGAGCAAAATTATAAATAACGATACCTGGAATACTTATCCTGGTGAAATGCTACAATGAGGTGTTTTATCTGTGCGCTTGCGGATAGAATAGATTATTTTCTAGAGAGCCTTTACATTTATATATACCTTTGTACACTCTGGCGCCATGCTAGGGATGACAACCTAGTATCTAAGTGGTGTTAGCTAGTGTCAACAAGCATTTCTGGCGCCGTTGCCGGGGATCTTATAGGAATTATACGAGTCTCAGGAATAAGTCATAAAGGGTAATATTTAGGAAAGCCAGAAAATCAATCAAGGTTATTCATATAAAATATTAGACTAGACTATAGAGAATTAATTGCATAAAAATAGCTACTAAGTGAGAAATCATAACAAGGCACCTCTGCTTTGGCAGGTTCACCCTGTTGTTTTTCTATGTTTATATTTTTATACAGGGTATAACAGGATTGACTTTGGGTACATTCAACTCTTCATCATCAGAACCAAAGCAATCTATAGAAGAAGAAGCTAGCTACCAATTGCTGAAGCTATGGCACAAAAGACCTTGCAAGAATTCTCTGCTCCAAGTCTTGACAACATTCCAACTGGTCCAAGATTTGCAGTAGAAGAAGGAATACCCGAGTTTGAACTCAAGTCAAGCCTCATCAATTTGGTACAAGCTACACAATTTAGTGGAAAGGCACATGAAGATGCCAATGCACACTTGCAGAATTTCTTAGAGATTGGAAGCACAATCCATATCAACGGAGTTGACAAAAACGTCATACTGCTTCGCCTTTTTCCATTCTCACTAGAAGGAAAAGCGAGGAAGTGGTTCTACACTCATCAAGATAATATCAACAACTGGACGAACTTGTCAGATGCCTTTCTATCAAATTTTTTCCCTATAGGCAAAACAACTGCCTTAAGAGGAAATATTGTCAGTTTTCAACAGCAGAAGACAGAAGCCATTTCAGAAGCATGGGAGCGTTTTCAAGGATACATATCAGATTGTCCTCACCATGGAATGGCCACATGGTTACTTATGCAGACCTTCTACCATGGATTAACCCAGAAGACTCGTGAGTGCCTAGATGCATCTGCTAAAGGATCATTCTTGGAGCTTACAACTGGAAAAGCAGAGATACTTTTGGATAAGATAGTAGAAAACCAAAGCTGGTTCCAAGATAAAGTTCAACATTGTCATCAAACTGAAGAAATACCAGAAGAAGTAAATGCATTATCAACTAAGATGGAAAATTTGCTCCATTGGATTGACCAGAGGGCCAAGTTTAAAGAAGATCAAAGGGCCATTGAGACAACATACAAATATCAACCAACTTCGAGTCAACCCAATAGCAAAGGTATGAATTCAGGTAATACTTTCAAGCAACTTTCATTAAAAGAGATAATTGCTCAACAAACCAAAATTAATGATGAAGTTAAACAAAGGCTAGATACAAATGAATCATCTCTAAAAGATATACACAATAAAATGGATTTTCTACTAACTGCCTTTGATGAGCAAAACACTCTTAATAAAAGGGTAGAGCTTAAATTAATAAAGTTAGCTGCTGCACTGCCTGTTGCTACTAACATTGAGCAGGTAAAGAATATAACTACTAGAGGAGGTAAAGCTACCAGAGATCCACCATACCCAAAAGAGAAACAAAGAACATCAGCACCAGTGCAACCAGCAGTGATAGAAGAAGAAAGCCCAGTTGAAGAAGAAGATCTGCTCCAACCACCAAAAACTGGAGAAATGAGGAAAGATTTTTATGACACCAACTATTTGCCATTTCCCAGAAGAAACACAGGACTGCAGTCGGATGAGCAGTTTGGTAAGTTTGTAGAGGTCATTCAGAAATTATATGTCAACATACCTCTGCTCGATGCCATACAGGTACCTACATATGCAAAGTACATCAGAGATATTCTTAACAAGAAGAGACCACTGCCCACCACTGAGGTTATCAAGCTGACAGAAGAATGTAGTGCGGCCATCCTCAACAAACCACCAAAGAAGAAGGAAGATCCAGGATGCCCCACTATTGACTGCTCGATCGGAAACCAACACTTCAACAATGCACTTTGTGATCTCGGAGCAAGTGTCAGTGTGATGCCAGCATCAGTCTACAAAAAGCTTGAGCATGCGACCCTAGAACCAACATCAATGTGCTTGCAATTAGCGGATCAATCGGTTCGACACCCGTTGGGCATCGCCGAGAACATTCCAGTCAAGATCAGAGATTTCCTTGTGCCAGTAGACTTTGTAGTACTGGACATGAGTCCTGACTCAAAAGTGTCCATCATCCTTGGAAGGCCATTTCTGAGCACTGCCAATGCCCACATTGATGTCGGGAAGGGAGAAATCAAGTTCAACATAAACGGTCAAGAAGAACACTTCACATTCAAACCCAGACCAGAGAGAGACTCTACAGTGAAGGAAGTTCATGAAGAACCACTGGAGACACCATCTCCAGAGGAAGGAAACTCAGAAGATTAAAAGATTTGGAGGTCCAGCTTGGGAGACCTAAAAATCCCAAACCCTGACCGGGAGGTAAATCGGTATTTATCCGCATTATTTTTTCATATTTAAATTCTTGCATAATTAATTCTTGCATTAGTCATATATATTCATAGCACAATTATAATAAGCCCCATATAAATAATATTTATGGTGTGTAACAACCCATATTTATTAATTATTTTGGAGGCACAAAAATATTTTCCATTATCATTTTCATTAAATTTTAATTCTCATAGATTTTCCAACATTATATTTATTTATATTGATCTTCTAGAAGCATGACCCACACTCTTTGGGTCCCACATGTCATACACTTCACCTCACATACATCCCATCATATAATTTCATCCACCAATATGTTTCCACTCACCTGACATCTTTCCACCGTCCAACCACTACCAACACAACATTATTTTGCGTGAGATCAAAGCAAGGAAGCAAGTGGAGGAGGCACACCCAGGATGGACACCAGGGGTGGGTGCCCGCCCACCTACCTTGGGCGCCCGCCCTGTCCCCTGCTCAGCTTATAAAAGGCCACCTCCAGCTTCCCTTCTCTTCACACAAACACTCCAGAAAACCACACAAGCTTCAGTTTCCTGAGAAGGAGCTTTTGTAGTGAAGAGAAGAGAATAGAGAGAAAGAGGAGAGTGGAAGGTTGGAGTTCTTTTGAGAGAGTAATTGTCACCTAGCAAGTTGTGATCCCGTTGTCTAAGCGGAAGTAAAAGTTGTTTAGGGGGAGGCTCTACCAAAATAGAAATTTGTCTTGAACGATTAACCCCTGGACTACTGACACTCCGGACAACTGACCACTAACATTTTATCTCACATTTTCAACTAGTTGTGTTTTTGCCAACTTTTGTTTACAGGATGTTTAAGAAGGTGAAGAATGCAGGGAAGGCTCTCAAGAACATTGGTACAAGGAGTTCATCCCGACACTCCTCACAGCCATCAGAGATGAGCATCGACCCGACACCCACACAAGCTCCATCATCTTCATCAGGTCAGCAAGTTAAGGTCCTTCTCAAGATAGGAGACCTTGGACTGAAGACCCGAAGAGAGAAAGAAGACTATCAGCAACTGAAGAACAAAGATTTCATTCACACCCCTACTATCGATCCAACTTTACTACAAGAAACAGGTATGGACACTGAATTTGACTTAATTTTCCAAATGTTAGGTTGGACAAATTTTTGGAATATAACTGAGCTGGGTTCTCGTCTTCTCACCCTCGAATTTCTTTGCACCTTACAATACTATGAGGGGGGAATTGTTTTTCGGATGTTCAAACAGGAGATTATGTTGTCTTGGAGAGAGCTGAGCGACCATCTTGGTTTCTCTTCAAGATGCATCCTGAACATTGACTCCGATTTACCCAATTTTGAGAGACACCAGTTTTGGAGAGAAATATCTAGAGATAATTTTTATAGTCAAGCCCGAACCAGTGACATGGAACACCCTACTCTTAGGATGTTCCACAAATGGCTTGGGTACAATCTTTTCTATCGCGATGATATTAGGAAAGTAAGAGTAGGAGATTTACAACTTTTATATGCTGCTATTAGTAAAGTACCCACTTCACCTGTTACACTATTAGTTTCACATTGGCTTAGTATACCTAGTCTTCAGGGACCAGTAGGATGTACTTCACTTATCACTCGTCTAGCCACTAATCTTCACTTACTAGAAAATTCGTCACTAGACTTCATAGAAGAATTAAGAATTTATCATGGCTATGACACATTTAGACAAGCTCGGATGTTAAAGAAAGAGGGGAATGTAATGTATATGCTATATGATGATAAAGGCAAGATTCGGTTACCTAACCCGAACCTTGGCCTCTACGCTGTGCAAAACTTTTTGATTGAGATTGCAGCAACACCAGTGAACCAGAGAACTCCACAGCGAGTGGCATCTGAAAGGATAACCACTCACCGAGAACGCACCTGGTATGGAGCTGACCCTGGACCAGAAGAAGCAGCGCACCTGCATTATTGCGATTACAATCCACGAGTCCTTCGAGACCCATGGGCTCGACATGCGCAACCACAAGAGCCAACAGAAGAGACATGGCCGGAGAGCCAAGATCACCAATGGACAAACCCGCCTTTTCATACGGGCAGGTACTCCACTGATCCATATGGAGCTTCAGGATCCAGACCTCCGCCCCAATTTGATGCAGGACGATACTCCGACGCCTCCTACGCTTTCACGAATGACTACTATCAAGAGGCCGGTGCTTTCTTCACTCATACCGACAACACCCTCCTCGACATCCAGAACACGCAAGCAGAACATGGAAGACTCCTGGAAGAACAACAAAAATGGAACCAGGACCATGCCGCTGTAGTAGAAGAGCTAAGACAATATACAACAACAATGAACGACAACATTATAACCATGATGCGGTTCTGGAACATCGGGTAAGACCAACGTCAACATCGAGCTTGGGGGAGTTCCTCCCAAATTTATCAAGTAAGTTTCTATTTGCTCTTCTTATTTATTCTATTCTGTCTTAGTATTTAATTTATCTTAAAAGGAAAAACTTAGAAAACCAAATAAATATTTTATTGCTTTAATATACTGCACTTTAATAAACATAAAAACAAAATAAAAAGAGTGTGTAGATAAGTGTGCTTTATTTTTTCTGCTAAGTTTAATATCTAGAAAAAATAAAAAGACCAAAAAGATGCATGATGGAAATGATGAATAGTTGCTCTGTTGCTTACTTACGAGTACCTAGCTTTTATATTAGAATTCTTCCAGGAATTACTAAAATTTAAATTACTATCTTTGGGAAGCATAAAACTAAAGTCTAGGTAAGAGAAAGGCATGATATAAAGTTGAGCAACTGTTTATCTTGTTCCTACTACACTAAGTTCTGGAGATTTATTTTGAAAACTTACAAATCACATGATGAGTTCCTAGCACACCAAACCACCTACCACAGCCATACTTGCTATAACATCTTTTACTATATTTACATTGAGTTTGATCGAGCTGTGTAGACCCTTAGGAGCTTTTCATGTGGTTAAATTAAGATATTCACTTGCACACATCTACCACAGCATTCATCATCAATCATTAAAATTGCTAAAAATATTATCACTCACTGTCCCGAATATTGTTATTCTCTCTCTCTAAAAAGATTCAATGCAGAAGAGGCATGGGTTATGTAAAAATATACGAGGAAATAAAAAGGGGCAAGTGCCAGGAACCTCGAAAAAGAAAGAAAAAGAGTGAGACGAGAGGTAAAAATGGACAAGTGTCCGAAGTAGAATTAGGGGTACAAAGATACCCACTTGAGCGGAAAAAATGGACAAGTGTCCGACAGTAGAATTAGGGGTATCTACTACCCACCTGAAAAAAAAAGAGAAAATAAAAAGATAGCCCATGTTCTCCCAAAGCAAAGATCAAAGAGGAGGAGAGATAGCAATATGAGGAGCAATGAGAACTAAGTTTTATTATCACTTATGCATTATCACAATCACTATCATTTACTCCATCACACATGCACATCTTGATTTAATTATATGCTGAGTTTCTTTGGATCCATGGCTCGATTAGACAACATATGTATGAGCTGTTTTCACTCCTATGAGCTCCACTTAAATATTCCATTAGCTATAGGTAAGTGACATTATGGTAAGGATCCACAAATACCACATATAGAGAGACTTGAGAGAATCATTGCTGGGAACTCTGAGTTTTATTTTGAAAACTTATGAAAAACTCTGGAACAAAGGTGAAGTATAGACAGGAGGGATAGTGCTTGACTTAACTATTTTGTCTTTTGATTACTTAAGATTTAAGTGCAGGTACTAAACTCCAAAACACTTCACTTTAATCTGGAAGAATTTTATGTAAAAGCATGTGTGCCTGTCAGGAAAGAAAACATCGAAGCAACTCATGATCCGTCTGAGTTTAGCTGTTTGCTCAGGGACGAGCAAAGGGTAAGCTTGGGGGAGTTTGTTGACGGTCCTTAAGTACTAAAATTAATAATCAAATAAACATGAAAAAGGATCAATATGAAACAAACATCTAGAATTAGGGTTTTATCTGACAGAATTCCACGAGTTTTGGTGTTTATCTATTTCTGCAGGGGTCTATCAGAAAATATGGAGAGAAGGCCCACATGTCATGTTTACAACGAGATAATTACATGCCGCACAATTTTCCTCAATCTAGAAGGATCCAGAAGCCACGGGAACGAACGGGAGGCGATTCGGGCTCGGGGGCTGGGCGCCCACCCACCCCCCTTGGGCGCCCGCCCAGGGTTGGAGGTCAAACAGGACTCTGCTTCGGGACTACGCTCCACCGACCTAAAGGATCAATCTAAACCATACAATCTATGTCGGTTTGATCCAATGGCTCACGTTCACTTGAGGGGACTATAAAACCAGACCCCCTGGCCCCTGGAGGAGAGGAGGAGGAATCATTATTCAGAGGTAGCCATCAAAGTTAGGGTTTAGAGCTTCTCTCCCACAGAGAATTAGAATTAGCTACTCCCTAATCCTTCAAGTTTAGAGGTTGATTAGATAGCAATTAGAGAAGTAGAGCACTACGCTCTGGATTCGGATCTTCGGTAATAAAGATTGGTATTATTCATATCTTTCTCTAATTCTATTGTTCTAATTGCATTATGTCTCTAATTATTATGTTCTTAGTTTGCTCTAGTTCTATATTTGATATAGTTATAATTGATAATGAGTTTATGTTTAAGTTTGCAAAGCGCTTAGCTCTTGACACGAGGGAGTTAGGTGATAGATCACATGTGAGCATGGTGCTTAGATGTTATTTATCTGCAAATGTATCCTATTGGCCGGGTCGTGTGGTAGTTCGCGATAGTGACAGCTTCGTTGATTCTTATATAGTCCACCCTCCGTTGATAGGACGGGCAGAACCGGTATTGTGGAGTAAGTCTTGCGATGTTCTGATTTACTTTATCAATGTTCCTTATACATGAATGAAGAGTCTTTTATGCTATATATGATCTTGTAGATAACTAGAGTATATTTTGACTTAGTAGTTAGTAGATAACTTAGAATCCATTCTCTAGCTAATCCGACATCACCTACATATATGAGGAGTAGTCTATTTTCTAATCGCTGTGCTCTTTATCCCATGAACTTATACTTTATCATCATTATCTTTATGGTTTACCCCCTGCTAAAGTATGTGACTGTGTGACGAGTTTCTCATTAGTAATCATGTTCTTGCAAGTTTATCTCTAGTCTATGCCTTGATAGATTTTGTCCCTTGATTTAATTCCATCTTCTTGAGATCCCTTGAGCAAAAGTATAAATAACGATACCTGGAATACTTATCCTGTGCGCTTGCGGATAGAATAGATTATTTTCTAGAGAGCCTTTACATTTATAAATACCTTTGTACACTCTGGCGCCATGCTAGGGATGACAACCTAGTATCTAAGTGGTGTTAGCTAGTGTCAATAGGAGGTACGACAGCGACGAGGACCGAATGTCCCCCGAGCCACCAGGCCCACGGGTGTTCAGCAGGGCAATCCGCAGCACACCACTGCCCAGTCCGTTCCGACCCCCAACCACCATCGCGAAATACAACGGTGAAACCAAACCGGAACTGTGGCTGGCGGACTTCAGGCTGGCTTGTCAGCTGGGAGGCGCTCGAGGAGACGATCGAGCTATCATCAGACAACTACCGCTTTTTCTCTCCGATACCGCCCGTCGGTGGCTCGAGGAACTTCCAGCTAATCAGATCCACGACTGGGTTGATTTAGTTAGAGTCTTCGAGGGTAATTTCAAAGGGACCTACATACGGCCCGGGAACTCGTGGGACCTCAGCAAGTGCAAGCAGAAGTCAGGAGAAACTCTTCAAGAGTATGCTCGATGCTTCTCGAAGCAGCGCACCGAGCTGCCACATATCCCTGACCACGATGTCATCCTAGCCTTTGTCTCTGGTACCACCAGTCGAGACCTGGTACGAGAATTGGGCCGGAATCGCCCTCAGACCGTCGATGAGCTGATGGACATAGTCGCAAACTACGCAGCGGGGTAGGTCCTCGAGAAGATCGATCCGAGGCCCGCCGTATCGCTCGACGGGCCAAGTCGTATGTGATCTATGGCGAGGACAATGAGCTATATCGACGAAGCCCGACGGGGGTCTTGCAGCGTTGCATCACCGTGGAAGAAGGCCGGAAACTCCTCGAGGACCTACACTCGGGGGCTTGTGGCCACCATGCTGCTCCACGGACCCTCGTAGGAAACGCCTTCCGACAAGGCTTCTACTGGCCAACGGCCGTAGCCGATGCCATCGAGCTCGTACGCTCATGCCACAGGTGCCAGTTCTACGCCAAACAGACGCATTTGCCTGCCCACGCTCTTCAGATGATCCCCATCACATGGCCATTCGCAGTATGGGGTCTCGACTTAGTAGGGCCTCTACAAAAGGCAAAAGGAGGGTACACCCATGTTGGGTATTTTAAACGCAAACAGAAAAATCCGCAAGCGCACGGATACCGATGTAGCTTTCACCAGGGAGTATTCCAGAGTATCGATTTTCCACAGAGAACGTGAGTGTACTAATTAAGATCCAAGATCGCCCAAGGATAACTATATAATTATTTTTGGTGGGAAGAGAGGAAGTTTCCTGAGAGTTCTCTAGTTGATCTAAGAATCAAGAATTACTTCAAGATTATCTATATCGGGACATCAGAGCACTAACCACAGAAAGAGATGAGAAGGGGGCTAGGAAGGTCTGACTACGGTCCTACAAACACCGATCCGAACGTGGTGGAATACGTCGACCGTTAGGGCTGTCACTACCCTAGGGCTACCACAACAATCCGTAGGATTGGGTGCAATTCCAGGTAATCGCAAGACTAAACACCACGTCTAATCTATTAATTACTACTCTAGCGTTATAAAGACTAGAGCACTTGATGCAAGCGGGAATCCAATAAATAACTTGAATGTAAATAAAAGTAATTAGAGAACTCAGTAGTTATGAATTGAAGAACCTGGAGAACGATGAAGAACGAACCAGATACTGCAAAAGTATAATGTTGAGGAAGATCCGACAGATCCGGCTCCTCCTCCACTCTCCTCTTCTCTCTCCCTATTTTCTAGATTACAACTAGAACTAACTAGAACTAGAACTAGAGGAACTAGAACTAGAACTAGATGAACTAGAACTAGATCTAGATGAACTAGAGGTAGAACTAGAAGAACTAGAGGGATCCTCTCTACTTGGATGAAGAATTGAAACCCTAACTTTGATTCTGTAGAAGAGGTATGCCTCCAGGGGCTGGTGGGGGTCTGCTTATATAGTCCAGGAAGAGTAGCCCCCAAGAAATCTAGGAAGAGTAGCTCCCAAGGAATTTCCACGTTATTCTCCACCATCCGATCAAACCGACCTTCATCGTGTGATTTTCCGCGATCCTTAGAGTCGGTGGAGCATAATCCCCGAGACTCGTGCTGATTGGCCAGCAGAGGAGGGCGGGCGCCCAGGGGGGTAGGGCGGGCGCCCTACCTCCGGGCCCGCTCGGCCTCCCGTTCGTTCCCGTGGCTTCTGGAGTCTTCTAGATGATAGAAAATTGCGCGGCACGTTAATATCTCTATGTAATCCCGATGTGTGGGCCTTTCTTCCGTATTTCCTGATAACCCCCTGCAGAAATAGACAAACACCAAAACTCGTGGAATTCTGTCAGATAAAACCCTAAGTCTGGGTGTTGGTTGCATTTGGATCCTTTTCCATGATTAATTGATGGTTAAATGTGAGCATTAAGGACCGTCAACAAGCTCCCCCAAGCTTAACCTTTGCTCGTCCCTGAGCAAAGCTAAAATCATCAAGAAAACAGGGGTTACTTTTATGCCTTTTACTAAAGGGGTTTTAAGTTATCACTAAGGTCTTAAGTGATTGAAAAACAGAATGATCAAGTCAAGCACTATGTCTCAAGTTCTTCTGTCTTACCTTTGTTCTGGAGTTGTTTGTAAGTTTCCAAAATAAATCTGAGGCATTTGCCTTCTTCTCGAAAGATATATAAGTAGAGCTTTAAAAATTTTAGCATACTTATTTTCCTATGTCAATGCTCGGAGCAAGGGAGAGGAATGTCATACTCCTAGATCAAGACCTTTGACCTTTTTGAAGAGTTTGTCATCTCTTACTGGCATATTGCTTATTAGAGGGACCATGGGCTATCATTTTTTTTTCCTTTTTTTTTCTTTTTTTTGGTCTCTTTTTTTTCAAGTGGGCAGCAAGTACCCCTAATTCTACTGTCAGACACATGTCCATTTTTTTCCACTCAGGTGGGTATCTTTGTACCCCTAATTCTACTTCGGACACTTGTCCATTTTTACCTCTCATCTCACTCTTTTTTTTTGAATCAAATTTTTGCATAGTCCCATGCTTCTAACGCAATAATACTTCGGAAGAGTGAATCTTTTATATTTTTAAAACAAAAAGATCTTGATCTTGGGAGCATGATAATTCTCTCAACCAAAACTACAAGAATTAACAATGGCTTGAACAAAGAAAGTACCCACAGTTTTAATATTTATTTCTTATAAGACTCTAGGTATTATGATCTCATATATATTTTTTATGAATTTTTAGATTTTCAAAAGATAAAATCTCCAGAACTCTAGCAAAACTTGGAACAAGTTAAATAGTAGCTCAGACCTTCTCATATCATGTTTGTCAATTACCTAGACTTGAATCAAACTTTCTTTTTATTTTATTTAAAACTTAGTATTACATAAAACTATTATATATTACTCAAAACAAAAACTGTGTTTGGTTTCATGGTTATGCATTTTTTTATTTCCGAATACTAGTAAATAAAACTAAGAAAGAAAAATAATACTTATCTTGATTTATTTTTTTATTTAACAAACTAAGCAAAGATATATATATAAGCATAAAATCTTTATTTGGGTTTTTATGATTATGCATCTTTTTATTATTTGAGTAAAGTATAAACGTGAGTAGAACACTTAGCTGGATAAATGGGGGTGCTCTCCCCCAAGCTGGATTTTGACATAATTTCTTCTGATGTAGCTAGCAGGTGGCGGAGGTGTATTTGAATGTCGGTAGCACTCTGACAACGATTAGGATGTCCTTCGTCTGCTAGTCTTCTTTGATCCTTGAATTCTGTGGAGCTCAAATAGACAACAAAGCTTTGTGGAACTAGTTAAGTGTTAGCATAAATATCTAGCCTTTATCATGTTGAGCCTCCTCAATAAATGTTACTCATTAGTAGGATCATAATTTTATTTTTATAATTTTATTTTTATAGGACAGGAATATATTTATTTTATTTTTATGCCACCACAGTGAATGTACATATGGGTTTTATGCCATGAGCATACTCACATGGGACTTACTATTTTTAACATTTTTATTTTCTTTTTAAGATGATATGAACCTGATTAACTAAGCAAACTATTTTAAATAATTGAAAGGAAAAAGATAACTACCATGTTTACCTCTTGGCAAGGCGTTTGGTGTTTTTAAGTCCTCCAAACGGGACTCTCCGTTTTCTCAGTCGTCCTGGGATTTGCTGGATGGCGTAGTCGGTGGTTCCGGCGGCGCCTGCTCTTCATGTATAACTATCTTTTCTCTACACACCTGACTCGGTGCTACGGTCTCCTCAGGACAGTTCTGTTCAAGTTGTATGTCTTCAGATATTACCACTTCTCCTTCGTAGTCTGCCCATCCGTCGTTGATGATTTGCCTCCTCTGGTTACGGTTGCGTCGTTGTCTTCTTGTCCTCACCTACTTAGAGTCTTCAACTATATAGTTAAGGTCAGTAAAATAGTGGCATACCTTCTCAGAGGGGAAGTGCATGTGGACTTCTCCGGTTCCAATGTAGATTCTTGTTTTAACGGTGCTGAGGAACGGTCTTCCAAGGATGATGGGTGGATCGTACTTGTCTTCTCCCATGTCAATAACCTTAAAATCATCTGGAGCTGAATGTATGTTGGTTGTAGGGACATGGTTCCATGCAGGAGCTGATAAGTGACTGCGGCCATTATGTTGATGTTAGATCCGGTGTCGTAGAGTGTCTTCTGAAAAGAATATCCGTTGATTGTGCACTCGATGCTTGGAACACCAGGGTCGTCCTTCTTGATCAAGAAAGGTGACTTGAGTTGACGATCTTGACCTCCTTGAGCTGCAGTGACCATCTGAGCTGACTCGGTACACATTTGCTTGTTCCTGTTCCTCCTGTTGGTCCTCTTCCTTGGTTCATGTCGGGATTGCTCTGGGATTTGTGTAGTCTTGTTCTTGAAGGAAAACGTCTCCTTCTTCCCCTTGATGTAGAAACTGATCTTGGCAGCACTAGCGTAGATGACAGCTCCTGAGGTGTTCAGGAATGGCCTCCCTAGGATGATGGGTGCCCTCTCATTAGTATCAGTCTCTATCACCACGAAGTCTGCTGGAGCGTATAAGGTACCAACTCGGACGTAGAGGTTCTTCAATATTCCCTTTGGGAAACTTAGTGTCTGATCTGCAAGCTGCAAACACATGGTTGTTTCTAGGAAAGGATGTGTAAAGAATTTTTCATAGAGTACCCTGGGCATAATGTTAACGCTGGAGCCAAAGTCGTAGAGTGCTTCTTGGAAGTCCACCATGCCGATGGAGATCGGGATGACGGGGCGTCCTGGATCGCCTCTCTTGACTGGCAGAAGGTCAGTAATTACTTCCACAATGGGGTTACTCCAGTAGTTACGTCCTCAAGCATCTCAGGGTAGTGATTGCCTGAGTGTCCAGTATCTCCAGTGTGTTTGTGCTCGTAGATTCAGGTTCTTCACTTGGTGGAGTCTGGGAGTTGTAAAACTCCTTCATATTTTGCTCGAAGTGTACCTACTCATAGAGACAAGGCAGAGATCAAGTGCATGGGCCCTGTTGGTGGAAAACACTAAGAGAACCAAAAGTGTATTTGTTCTCTCTAACCTTAAGCATAGTGAGCAAGACAAAGTTGATGGATAATAAGATCATGAGTGTAGCATTTAAACATTTGTCAGATCAGATCGCTCATCCTAATGGAAAGATATTCTATCTATACTTATGTTTTCTATATATGTATATCTTCCAAAGATTGAGTGTGCAACATTTTAGGTTATGTGATTAGGAGTATGGGATCACAAAGGTGGAAGGACTAAACATATTGAATCGATTGGGTTGGTTAATCTAGAGTTGTAGATCATACATGTTTGTCTCTTTTATTCAAGTGAACGCCAGAACAAAGGAGAAGCTTATAGAAGTGATAGTCAAGTACTTTAAGATGTTACCTATCACCTTGTGGAAGCTTTCCTCTCTTAGCGGTTGTGCATCGTGTTTGTGGCACCCTCCATGGATCATCTCTTGTGAGCTATGTCTTCCTTGTGTAAATTGTTAAACTTCATGTGTCTCTCTCATTGTCTCCAATGTGAGTTTATCTCAGGACTTCCCAGGTCGATATTGAAAGTTTTCCTGCAGGGGTTAGTCCAACAAAATATCCAATATCTACTATAGCATACTATCGGCTCAAAGATCAACCTAGACACCATGTCTAATTTGATTTAGGACGGCATTTTAACCTAAGCATCATGCTTAATTTAAACTCCCTTGGAAGTAAGATCATCAGCCCTAAACTAAGCACCATGCTTAATTAAGAGATAAATGCAACTACTCCAAACCTAGACATATACTAAAGCAAATAAAGGTAGCATGAGAGCATTTATAGAGATCTACTCAAATGGAGATGAAGTAGTGTGATTAGTATTTAACAAATTGAGCATGTCTCAAAGGTAGGGACAACCAACATAGCAACTTGGCAAATGATGTTTTTTATATAAAGTACTCCCCCAAGCTTGAATTTTGCAAAATTCAAGTTTGGATGAATTTAATTCAATGTTGTACGATGATTGGTTGTACATACCTTGTGCTTGTCATTCATCCGATCTTCTTGCTCCAATTCTAGAAAGGTTAGTGACAAGAATACCCGAAGGAATATTTTTACAATTATCCTTACATGCTCAATACACAAGATAATGTTGCAAATAATTAAAAGCTCTTGTTACAATCTGATCAATGCTTGTTTTAGGACACTAAGCTTGTCCTTGGGAAACCATCAATTTATGTCAGTGAAGTGGTTTCCCCTCCAACGCTGACTTATATCAAGATCAACTCAACGAGATCTGCAAAATTTATTATAGACATATGCATCGACAACCGCCCTTTTAAAGTTTTTATAAATAGCAAGGAAGAGGGGGTTATAGATCTCGAATGTGGTGATGTTGGAGAGACCAATGGATTGTGAAGATGTTGCATATGAGCATGGAGTAAATGAAGTGGCTATGAAATAAATTCCATGCTCCTTAGTGCTTAGAGTGAAATCCATGTGGTATGGTGAAAATGATAAGGTGAGTGTGGTAAAAAAGAAAAGAAAAAGGATACACGGACGACTTGGTTCGAAACTAGCACAGCTACCGTTCCCCGGCAACGGCGCCAGAAAGCTTGTTGGGTATTTTAAACACAAACAGAAAAATCCGCAAGCGCACGGATACCGAAGTAGCTTTCACCCGGGAGTATTCCAGAGTATCGATTTTCCACAGAGAACGTGAGTGTACTAATTAAGATCCAAGATCGCCCAAGGATAACTATATAATTATTTTTGGTGGGAAGAGAGGAAGTTTCCTGAGAGTTCTCTAGTTGATCTAAGAATCAAGAATTACTTCAAGATTATCTATATCGGGACATCAGAGCACTAAGCACAGAAAGAGATGAGAAGGGGGCTAGGAAGGTCTGACTACGGTCCTACAAACACCGATCCGAACGTGGTGGAATACGTCGACCGTTAGGGCTGTCACTACCCTAGGGCTACCACAACAATCCGTAGGATTGGGTGCAATTCCAGGTAATCGCAAGACTAAACACCACGTCTAATCTATTAATTACTACTCTAGCGTTATAAAGACTAGAGCACTTGATGCAAGCGGGAATCCAATAAATAACTTGAATGTAAATAAAAGTAATTAGAGAACTCAGTAGTTATGAATTGAAGAACCTGGAGAACGATGAAGAACGAACCAGATACTGCAAAAGTATAATGTTGAGGAAGATCCGACAGATCCGGCTCCTCCTCCGCTCTCCTCTTCTCTCTCCCTATTTTCTAGATTACAACTAGAACTAACTAGAACTAGAACTAGAGGAACTAGAACTAGAACTAGATGAACTAGAACTAGATCTAGATGAACTAGAGGTAGAACTAGAAGAACTAGAGGGATCCTCTCTACTTGGATGAAGAATTGAAACCCTAACTTTGATTCTGTAGAAGAGGTATGCCTCCAGGGGCTGGTGGGGGTCTGCTTATATAGTCCAGGAAGAGTAGCTCCCAAGGAATTTCCACGTTATTCTCCACCATCCGATCAAACCGACCTTCATCGTGTGATTTTCCTCGATCCTTAGAGTCGGTGGAGCATAATCCCCGAGACTCGTGCTGATTGGCCAGCAGAGGAGGGCGGGCGCCCAGGGGGGTAGGGCGGGCGCCCTGCCTCCGGGCCCGCTCGGCCTCCCGTTCGTTCCCATGGCTTCTGGAGTCTTCTAGATGATAGAAAATTGCGCGGCACGTTAATATCTCTATGTAATCCCGATGTGTGGGCCTTTCTTCCGTATTTCCTGATAACCCCCTGCAGAAATAGACAAACACCAAAACTCGTGGAATTCTGTCAGATAAAACCCTAAGTCTGGGTGTTGGTTGCATTTGGATCCTTTTCCATGATTAATTGATGGTTAAATGTGAGCATTAAGGACCGTCAACAACCCACTTGCTGGTGGCTATCGACAAGTTCTCCAAGTGGATCGAGGCTCGACCCATCACCAACATCCGCTCCGAACAAGCCGTCCTTTTCTTCAACGACATCATCCACCGATTCGGGATCCCCAACGTCATCATCACCGACAACGGCACTCAGTTCACGGGCAAAAAGTTCTTCGACTTCTGCGATCAGCATCACATCCGTGTGAACTAGTCTGCAGTGGCCCATCCTCAAACTAACGGCCAGGTCGAGCGTGCCAACGGCATGATTTTGCAGGGGCTCAAACCGAGGATCTACAATCGCTTGAAGAAATTCGGCAAGAAGTGGGTCGAGGAGCTTTCCTCGGTCCTATGGAGCCTAAGGACGACACCAAGCAGGGCCACGAAATACACCCCATTCTTCATGGTCTACGGCTCTGAGGCTGTCCTCCCCACAGACCTCGAGTATGGGTCCCCTCGACTCAAAGCGTACAACGAGCAATCAAATAAAGAATCTCAAGAAAACGCGGTCGACCAACTCGAAGAAGCTCGAGACATGGCCCTCAACAACTCTGCTAGATACCAGCAGAAGCTTCGACGCTACCACGACAAGCACGTGTGCAGGAGGGACTTAAACGTGGGTGACCTTGTCCTGCGACGACGGCAAAGCAATCAAGGACGCCACAAGTTGACTCCGCCTTGGGAAGGCCCGTACATGGTGGCCGAGGTCTTGAAGCCAGGAACATACAAGTTAGCGGACGAAAAGGGGGCGATCTTCACCAACGCATGGAACATCGAACAGCTACGTCGATTCTACCCCTAGAATTTCAAAGCTTTAATTTCATACGTACGCTTTGTACCAAGGCCTTGTAAATGAATGTACGAATAAATGAAGTCTTTCCCTCGAGCGATTTACTTTTCCACAAGTCTCAACGATAGAAGGGAATATCGACTACGACCCATCATAGTCGACACTCCCTCGGGGGCTAGCAAGGGGGGCGACCCCCCCAAGTGTCGAAAAAATCTAGCAATCCTTTCTTTCCTATTGGTAATCTCACACGGTTGAGTAGTAAAGGTACCTCGAGCCCCTTAAGGGGCGAGAAACGACGAGCCTGAGAACTCCTACGCCCCCGGGCTATGGAAACTCTACTCGCCTCCTCGCCCTTGAGGCAATCGAGACCGCCTCGAACGAAAGACCAAGTGAGAAAAAACAAACATAGGCACGAAAAGAAGCCTCGAGAGAAAAGATAAACAAACATATAACAACCACTTAAAGACACTGTATCACTTGAAAACAGGATTAACAAAATACTATACAAGGGGCCCTAGACACCTCGAGCAGGCTCGCAGGCCTTAGTCCACGGCACGGTCCTCACCACCGTCGCCTGCGCCCGAGCTAGTCTCAGGGGGGAGCACCTCAGGCTCAAATAGCTTGGCCAGCCTCTCCCCAGGAACCTCCGCGTCGTCGATCAAGGCGTGGTGCCTCTCTTCGTTCTCCGCGTCGGTCTTGGAGATGTCGGTGACGAAGCCATGGGACACTACCTCTATGTCATAGGAGAAGCCTGAGCAGACAACCGCCATTGCCCGCTTCACCCCGATGTGGAGGGCATCCCGCACCCGATCTCTCAGCGTCGCGCCTAAGTAGCACAGCTGGTCGACCAGTGCGTCGCCTCGAGCGTCCTCCTTCGACTCGTCCATGGGCTCAATCTCCCAAGAGGTCGAGAGATCGCTTATCGCCGTCCGTACTCGACGATTCAAAGCAACCTCCGCCTCGAGCTGGGCCTTAGCATTGCGGGCCTCGACTTGGGCGGCCAAGAGTTCGTCCTTAAGCCCTGTGGATGCCAACGCAAAAAACTTTAGAAAAAACCAAGCACACCTCGAAAAGGAAATCCGGCAATAGAAACGTACCGCAGACACTCTCCTCCAAGGCCGTGTTCTCGCCGGCTAATCTGGTGTTGGCCCTCTCAATCTCTTTGTTGGAGCGTGCCAGCTCAGTGTTGGCAACGTGGAGATCCTCGATCGCCTTGCCAGCCTGAGCAATGGCCCCACTCTTCTCCAACAGCTCTCCCTTCAGACGTTCGATGTCGTCAGAGAGCCTGCGGGATCGAGCCCGCTCCGCCTCGAGGTCTTCGAGGGCCTTCTTCTTGGTCTCCTCCGCGGCGCTCCTAGCGATCTCGCCGTTCACGTGCTCCACCTTCATCCTTTGAAAAGAGTCTCGGAGGGAGTCCAGGTCGGTCTTGAGAAGGCCCTTCTCCTTGTCCAAGTCAGCAATGACGTTCTTGTAGGACAGGGCCTCCTCGCGGGCTTTGGACGCAGCCTCCTCGACTGTCAGAGCCCGCTCCCTTAGCAGCACAGCCTCTTCCTCAGCCTTCTTTGAGGCCTCTCGAGCCTCGACCAGGGCAGCCTCCCTCACCGTCTTCTCCTCCTCGAGCGCTATGAGATCTTTATAAGCCTTAAGGAGTTTCTCTTGCGACTCGAGGAGCTGGTCCTTGAGGAGGGGGAGCTGCTCCCAGCCACCCCTCGTGGCATGAATGAAGCTCGATTTGATACGGGAGGTCTCTTTCATATCCTGCGAGCCGGTGGTCGAACAGTTAGAATATAAAACCAAAATGCTCCATGAGGATTAAAGATCGAAAAACACTTACAAAGTAACCCGGCCCGAGCCCGTTATTGATGATGTCCGACAGGAGCCCCACCACGTGCTTCATCCAAAGGCGGAGCTCCTCGACGTGTTCCCACTTCTCGGCCTCCTTATGATCATCGAGGAAGATGTTGGGCTCGGACGGATCGGTGGAAGCCCGGATACGAATCCGATCGGGGCACCAGTTCTCCATCTCCTGGTCAGCCCGCGCCTTGACGCCGCGGATAAGGTTCTCGACGGTCTCAAGGGAGCCCCCATGGCGCAAGAACAAGTCGACGAGGCATGGGAACCGACCGTCGTCGTCCACCGTCTTCCAGGTGCCGTCTTTACTCCCCGACGTCCCGATCTCGTCCTCCTCAGGGGGAATACGGTCCTCCCACGCCCGACGCTCCCGGAGGAACCCTGGGGCGATTCCGTCCATGCCGTAGATCGTCCTCCTAATCTCGGACTCGGGGTCGACGGGGGTGCGCATCATGCAGGCAAGCGCCACCACACCGTCCGCTCGCCCCGACTCTGCCGGGATCGCGGCGGGCGCCCCTAGAAGGAGCCACGCTGGGGTTGGAGGGCCGAAAACTGGCAAATCCTCTTCCTGCTCTCCGGGCTCTTGCGGCGCCGGTGGTACTGGTTGGGGCGGACTTTGAGGTGGGGGCTCGAGCGGTCCTTCTTCTTGGCCCCCCTGTCGCTGCTGCTGCTGCCCCTCGAGCTCCTGCGACTCTTCATGGCGTCTCTGCTCCTGCAGCTGCCATTGCGTCTCCTGCTCCTGCAGTTGATGTCTTGCCTCTTGCTCCTCCTCCTCCTCCTTCTTCCTCTACTCCTCGAGGGAGCGAAGACCGGCAGGCCAACGCATCCGTCCCGCGACAAGAGAAGTCGAGACCTCCTCATCCATAGGACGGGCACCCCTCGACGTCTCGTCGCCACCAGACCCATCACTGATGGTAATGGGATCCCCCTTGACCCCCGATCGGGGAGGCACGAGGGCTCCCTCTTGCCCTTGGGTCTGGGGCGCCTCGGCCTGTTTCAGCGACGACGGGGCAGGATCACCCGCTGGGGGATGAGGTGGGGCGCTCTCGATGCCGGTCGGCAGCTGAGGGTCGGAGGAGCCTGTGAAACAAAAAACAAAGGCCAGTCACTATGACGACCAGCGTAAGAACAACACAAGTCCCATGAATAAGCTACAGACCTGGCTCCTTGGAGGCTGCTCCCACCTTGAGCCTCTTCGCCATCGAAGGCTGGGCTTGCTCGAGCGTCCGCTTCAACCTGAGAAGAGAGGGACGGACATAAAGAAGACCATTACACGAGAAAACGCGAAGAATCAGGAGAATGAAAATCACAGCATCGAAGAGCTTACCCCACGGGGAGAACAGCTCGCCTGCCGGTGCCCCGACCGGTGGGCCTCGAGCCACCCCGCGTCAAGGTCCCTGGCCCCTCGAGGACAGGCGCAGGCCATGGCCCAACAACTTCCGCTTGGCGGGCACCGGGAGTGGTGCTCCTGCGGCCAGTCTCTCCTTTTTCGGAGGCCACGGCGCGACCGCGAGCCAGTGGCCCCATTGCCTGGGGCCTAGCATGGGTACCCATCTTGGGCGCAGGGGGAGGGCGCGGGGTGACCTGACCAGTTGCAGGCACAGGGGGGGTGTCGGCACGAGGGCGGTGAGATCCACCTGGTCCCTCCTTTGTCGTTTCCATCCGCGGGGCGTCGACGTCGCCTCGGGGCGGACCCTCAAGGATCCGGTCGAGGCGAGACGCCATCACCTCGGAGTCGTCGCTGTCCTCAACACCATCTCCACCATCATCGTCGCTGGGGGATTCTTCCTCAGGCTCCCCCCTCTGCCTGGATTTAGCTCGACGCGCATCTAATGCTTGGCGGTCGAGGTTCTTCTTTTTCTCTCCTTTCTTTGCAGAATCCTTGGTGGACTTTTGCTTCTCGGCGGACCGGCGCCGCGCGTCACGATCAACCTCGTCCTCCTTTACTGGGGGCCTCGAGGACCGGACATCAATCCGCCCCTGCCAGAACAAAGGCAGACTTAGAAAAGGGGGCAGAAAGAAATCTAGAATCAAAGCTGTACACGAGGAGAGAACATACCAGATCAATCTAGCCCGCATCAGGCCTTATGGGGAAGCCGTTAACATGCTCCAGCTTAAAGTCACCAGCAATGGCGGCCCTGACCCGGGCCGTGACTTCGTCGTTCGCCGGAGCCTCGCTTGACATCCGGCATGCCTCGAGGTCCCGAGATGAGGCAACGGGGGCCATCTCGTCCATCCTCAGCGGTCGAGACATCAATGGGAGAACTCTCCGGTGATGGACGGCCGAGAGGACGAGAGTGGCGGTCAAGCCTTTCGAGCGCAGCTTCTTCATGACGTCGAGGAGGGGGTCGAGCCGACATTGATGAACTTGGACGACGCCGTACGTCCAATTCTCCGGACGCTCCGTGATGAGACGCCCGGTGTAGGCGAGCAGGAGATCATCGTCGTTTCTCAAGTAAAACCACTGAGAATCCCAGCCGGCGTGGTTTGTCGACACTCCCACCGGGATGTACTCGCGCGGCCTCTCCGTCTTCCCCGTCTTCAGCACGAGGTTGAGGCAACCCACCCGAACGGGTTTCCTCACGCCAGTGGTCCCAGTGGGGGCGTTGAAGAGCTCGCCTCTGTAGAGGTGGAGCCACAGCTCCCAGTGGGGCATCATCCCCAAATAGCCCTTACACACCGCGCCAAAGACCGCTGCGACGGTGATGGCATTTGGGGAGAAGTGCTGGAGCTCCACCCCGTAGTGGTGGCAGAGCGCCCACATGAAGCGACTCGGGGGAGCGCCTAGTCCGTGGCGGTGGAACTTGGCGAACGAAACCACATAGCCCTTGGGCGGCCTGGGCTCCCTGTGGTCCGCCGGTGGCGCGATCCACTCTGGAGACGATAGCGAGGTGCGGCGGCGCAGGAGTCTCTCTCTCTCAAGCTCTAGCAATCGGCGCTCTGTCATCGACGACGGGCGCCAGTCGTCGGCGGCGATGAGTCTCACAGGCATCTTGTGTCACAGAACCGACCAAATTATAAGAGTTCAAGTGAAGAAACGATCGACAAGCAATCAAGTTTCCAAACTTGAGCCCATATAATCCCGGTAGTCAATTGAAATCACGAAGGACTTCAAACCAACTTGCTCCAAAGTTCAGTTCACAAGTTTTTGTTATTGCCAGAGTCTACACCATCCTTCCAAAAGCAACAGGTACGAGTTTGTTAGAGAACCGTGCCCAACGGTTAGTCCTCATCCCCAGCTGGATGGAGACAGGTCTTGCAGAAACCGTCATAGAAGATGTCATCTGCAATAGGTGGGAATAAACCCTGAGTACGAGAATGTACTCAGCTAGACTTACCCGTCTAGTAAACATAAAAGACACCAAGGATCATGCAAAGGCCAAGATGTAAAAGTAGAGCTGGTTGACTCGACATTTTGCCAAAAGCCTTTATTATGACTAACTCATTGTGAGAGCATCTTATTTATTTATCATCAGCCTACCACTTAGATTAGCACCTGAACTAAAACACTTCACTTGATTAATAGAAGCAATAATAACCATATCAAGTTCATCTTATGTTCTTCCTTGCTATCGTCATTATCATGAACCAAGTTCATTAGTGAATGCTACGTTTGCCGCTGCTCTGTCAAGTTCTCACTGACCGGGAGAGACGGCGATTCGAATCGAATTCCTATCCAGCTGGAGGGTTATTCCTAGCACTCACCCAAGCATCCCCGGTCGGAGAGCTAACGGGTCACCTTTGGTACAACTCAGGAATCGCGGCTCCGATCAGCGCCGCACTCCCAGTGCTACCATTCTGCCAGGGAGGTCAGGAATTTTAACTCACCTGCCTTTGGGCTTACAGCAATGGTCCCCCGCACACCGCACTTCCTCCGGTAGTGCGCACTTTATACTTGCCGGTCTTCCGGCCTGAGTCATACTACTCGGCTTCGCGGTCGGAACGAGTTATCCGGCCAACTAAGTGTTAGGCATGCATTCAACATGACAAGAGGACGTACAACGATCGGTCCTTAGCTGCCACAGATGGAGTTACTACAACCTTGCAAAACTCCGCCCGGCTTAAGTCAAGTTAATCAGGTTCCATCCACGATAGCACATATAGACCATCGTAAACCGACATAACCCTAAATCGCGCAGGTGACAGGATATCACCCGACTTCTACCGATTAAAGCATGGCTAAGCTGCTACTCGACCTTAACTCTATAACCAGGTAGGGTAAATTATCTGGACAAGGATGGAGTAAAATGCAGCAAAGGTTTCACCACAACTCCTATACTTAATGCATCAATAGATATAACATATCAGATAAACTTTCAAAAGTAAAAGGGAGACTTAGAATGCTCCGGGGCTTGCCTTTCACGAACGAAGCTGGCTCATGACTTGGGCACTCAACCTCTTCTTCGGGCTCCTTGAGTCCGACTTGCTGGACCTCCACCTCCGGGTTGCCCTCCTGGCCTTCGGGATTCACTTGCAGATCGAAGGAGGCTGCCACGTCCGATACACCTATTGCATGCTCGGTGAATGAGAGGGTGTGCATGCAAAGGAATGGATGCTTGATAACATAAGTGACCCACTGGACACTCATTTACGGAGCAATAGTTATAACAAGTTCACACAAGTTAACAAGTTAACTTAGCCCAAAACCTATCATGAAAGCCTATAACAGCAAGCATCAAACAGCAGGATGAGCTCAGTAAACAGATCATAACTATTACCACAAAGATCCAACACATTTAAGTGAGGACATTCTGGAAAGCTTATGAAATTGTCTACAAATCATCTTTAAATATCACAGCAAGATTCATATATTAACAAGTCATTTAAACAAAGTTCCAGGTTCTGTCCCAGAAAAACAGAGAACACCTATTTCTGGAACCCAACTTGGAACAGCCATAACTTTTAAACTACTGGACCAATTGATCCCAAATTTAAACCACAGCTAGTTCAATAAGTTTACAACAACGTTGACTTAGACAAGTTTCCCAGAAAACCAAGTTATCATTAAGCAAAAGTTAAATTACTCCCTTGCTGTCCAGAACAGCCTTTAACCCTTTAATTAATTATTTGATGACATAACCAAGACATAAACCATGCCAACCACATAGCTTATGAGCACAAGCATAACACAAGGTTACCAGAACATCAGATGATAACCCTCAAACATTTATTTAACAAGGCATTTATTAATTAACTCTAGAAAGGAGCATAATTACAAGATACTAGTCAAAGTGTTCAGAAAAATCTACAAAAATTACAGCAGCACCAGTATAGCATTAAGACATTATCATAAAATTTTCAGAGCAATAGCATATTCTAAATTAAAGATATGTATTTAACATGTGACAAGGTGTTGATTTTATAAATTCAGAAACATGACTTATATGTGCCAAACAGCAGGTTTCAGATTATTTACACATTATGAATGCCATAAACAAGTTTACTACCAAGGTAGAGCACCAGCATAAGTGCCAATTATTTTATATAATTTAAATAAGAAAGCAAGCCACATCTCAAACATAAATTACATATCAAAGCTGCAATAATCCAAAAATCATGAAATATTTATCAAGGCATTCTAATACCACACAGAGACTACCATAAAATTTTCAGAGGAAACTAAGCAGTATAACCAGAGATATGCATTTATCCATGAATAACAAGATTAAATTATTAATAAATATTTTCCCAGAAAATATTTATTAATAATTTAATCTTGTTATTCATATTAATAAATATTTTCCCAGAAAACATGGTTCATCTTATATTTTTATTAAAAACTAGCCATCTCAAGGAACATCACAAAATTTGTTTCACAATTTTTGGATCACCAGAACTAGAGATATGATTTTTTTTGCAAGAAAGCCAAAAATCCAGATTTTGAATAAAAGAAAAGGAGGGAAGGAGGTGACACTGACAGTGGACCCCATCTGTCAGGTTCTTCTCCCTCACGGCCGAGGCGACTCTCGCCGGCGATTTCTCCGCGACGGCGAGGTCTCCGGCCAAACCAAGGACACCAACGTGATCCCCAGACTCTAACGACTCGATTGATCCCCTTTTCCCTACGGCGGAGCCACCAGAAGGAGCTCACCGTCGACGATGGTGGCTCGGCGGAGGTGCTCGGCGTTACGCCGGAGTCCTCAGGCCGGTAGAGCGTGACCTAAGACCTTCTACAGCACCAGCGAACTACGGCGAAGCTTCCTAGGTACGCGGCTTGGCTTGAAACCTCGTGGAACACGCTGGCCACGAGAGCACCCATCTCCGGCGGAAACACGGCGGCGCTGCGCATCGTGTCCGGCGACGGAGAGTTCGGTAGAGCGTCCATCAAGTGGCGCAAACGCAAGCTAGGAACCTAAGCAACCTCTAGGATCTAACCAGAGACGACGAGCGGCTTTACAGGGCTCGGCATTGAGTTCGCCGGAAAAGAAGGTCACGGCGACCCGAGTTGGGGGAAGAACGGCGAGGTAGAGGGTGGAAAGTGAAGAGCGGCTCACGGCGGAGCTTTGGGTGAAGTTTGGTGGGCTGAGACGCAGCGAGGAGTGCGCACGAGCTCGCCGGAGTGAGCTCGCGACGGTGAGCTCGCTGCGGGCGCTCTTCTGGCGAGAGAGGGCGAGGATGGTAAGAGTGGACGCGTCCACTGCGTCCGGGGCGTCGCCGTGGACGTCGTGCGGACGCTGGGAGCTGACGAGCGGGGCCATCGCCGGTGTACGGACGACATCTGGCGGACAGGTGTCGATCGGGACATCCACGCCGGCGAGCTCAGCTCTGAATCGAGCCTCGCGATCACCGACTGATAGAGCAACTTCGTCGACGATTAGCTCCCAAACCAGAGCGAGTTAGGAGATGGTGTAGTTGACAAAGTTGGAGTACTAGCCGAGATCTACAACTTTGTCAACTGGAGAAAAAGCCAGATCGGCCTGGATCGAGAGGTATGAAGTTTTCAAAATCGATCGAGCAAATTGTTTGTGTTCCCAGACTTAGAAAATTTTCTAAGTGTTGGAAACAGCCCCAAATTTGCCTTGTGGGGCAGTTTTGAGCTATTTGTGCTCATTTTCATGAGATGGCCATAAAACAACTTTTGTTCCTTATAAAATTTTCTAAAACTTTGCTGTAGGAAGTTTTGACATGAAAACAATTTATGAAACACTTTTTAAAATCCTAATCAAAAGAGGTTTTTAGGGCCTATTTACATAAGTATGACTTAAGTGATTATTTTGGAGAAGTGATCAACATGAACATTGTTCCCAAAGTTATGTTAAGCATAAGTAAACTAATTACCAAGGCATAGAGCACAAACACAAGCATGGTTCACTCAAACATAAGCCTAGGGAGCCTATTTAAGCAATTTAGACCACATTTTGCAAAGAATGACATGGCTCAAGATAGATGATGATCATGATGTGCTTTGAGTAGATGATGATGCTCATGCTATGCTCATGATTAATGCAACCATAACACTGGGGTGTTACAGCCCTCCCCCCTTACAGAAATCTCGTCCCGAGATTTGAAAGCTTACTGATTTTCGAAGAATGTTCTGTAAACATCTCTTAAATAATCCTCCGTCTCCCAAGTAGCATCTTCCTCCCCGTGGTTGCTCCACAATACCATGTAGAGCTTAACCACCCGATTACGAGTCTCCCGTTCCTTGCGATCAAGAATTGCTATGGGTTTTTCTTCATACACCAAGTCTGACTTCAGCTTGATATCTCGAACTTCCACTCGTTCCTCCGGTACACGAAGGCACTTCTTTAATTGCGATACGTGGAAGACAGGGAAAATGGCTCGAAGCGCAACAGGAAGTTGAACTTTGTACGCCACATTTCCTTTCTTTTCGAGAATCTGATAAGGTCCCACATAACGAGGTGCAAGCTTTCGCTTGACTCCGAACCTTTGTACACCCTTCATCGGAGACACCTTGATATACACATGGTCACCAACTGAAAACTCAATCGGCTTCCTTCTATTGTCGGCATAACTTTTCTGACGAGCTTGAGCAGCTTCCAGATGTTGCTGGATGGTACGGACTTTCTGCTCCGCTTCGTTCACGAAATCGATGCCATAAAACCTTCGCTCTCCGGCCTCTACCCAATTCAACGGGGTTCGACACTTCCGACCGTATAGGGCTTCAAATGGAGCCATCTTGATACTCTCCTGATAACTATTGTTGTAGGAGAACTCAGCTAATGGCAACCACTTAACCCAAGAACCTTTTGAAGAGAGAGCACATGCCCTCAACATGTCTTCTAGGATTTGGTTAACCCGTTCAGTCTGACCTGCAGTTTGGGGATGATAAGCAGAGCTACGGACTAAATGAGTACCAATCTGCTCATGCAAACATTCCCAAAAACGAGCAGTGAACTGTGGTCCATGATCTGATATAATTGTTCGAGGCACACCATACTGATGAACAATGTGCTCGAAATACAATTTTGCATATTGATGTGGACGATAGTCAGTTCGAACTGGGATAAATCGAGCAACCTTGGTCAAACGATCTACAATCACCTAGATGGAATCGTAACCCTTAACAGAAGTTAGGAGTCCACTGATGAAATCCATGCTGACTTCTTCCGATTTCCAACCAGGAATTGACAAGGGTTGAAGCAAACCAGCTTTCATGTGAACAGCCTTCACACGACAACAATTGTCACAACGGGCGACAAAAGCAGCAATCTCCTTTTTCATCTTTGTCCACCAAAACAAAGGTTTCAGATCCTAATACATCTTGCTACTACCAGGATGGATAGACAATTTGGATGAATGAGCTTCAGACAAGATCTGATTTCGTAATTCACGGTCTTTTGGAACCACTAGTCGATCTTTGAACCAAAGAATTCCGTTCTCATCGACTCGGAAATGCTTGGTTTCTTCTTCTTTCATTTTTCTCTTTATGTGATAGATGCCTACATCTGTCTGCTGCAATTCGATAACTCGATTGCGAAGAGTACTCTCCAGAGAAATCTGGTGGAGCACAAGTGGATGCATAAGATGTGACAACAACGGATCTTCCACTTGGATTGAGTGACAGTGCGCTTTCTGACTCAAGGCATCCGCCACCACGTTTGCCTTGCCCGAATGATAGTGCACTTGCAGATTATAATCTTTAATCAACTCAAGCCACCTTCGCTGCCGCATGTTCAGTTCAGGTTGAGTGAAGATATACTTGAGGCTCTTATGATCAGTGTAAATATTACACAGATTTCCCAGCAAATAATGCCTCTAGATTTTTAAGGCATGAACAACTGCTGCCAATTCTAAGTCATGAGTAGGGTAATTGACCTCATGCTTCCGAAGTTGGCGTGAGGCATACGCGATAACGCGTCCTTCTTGCATCAACACACAGCCTAAACCAATACCCGACGCGTCGCAGAAGACATCGAAGGGTTTTTCGATATCAGGTTGGGCTAGGACAGGGGCAGATGTCAGCAATGTCCGCAACTTATGGAATGCCTCTTCACACTCAGGCGTCCACACAAACTTCTCATCTTTCTGAAGTAGCCGAGTCATAGGCTTGGATATTTTTGAGAATTCGGGATTGAATCGACGATAATATCCTGCCAGACCAAGAAAACTCCGAACCTCGTGTACCGAAGTTGGAACTTTCCAATCCAGCACTTCGTGCACCTTGGCTGGGTCCACCGATATGCCTTCTTCAGATAAGACATGGTCCAAGAAAGGTACTTTCTTTAGCCAGAACTCGCATTTGCTAAACTTGGCATAAAGCTGATGTTCGCGCAAACGCGACAACACTATACGCAGATGCTCTGCATGCTCCTCTTCATTGCAAGAATATACTAGAATATCGTCAATGAAGACCACCACAAACTTGTCCAATTCGGGCATGAACACCGAATTCATGAGATACATGAAGTGAGCAGGTGCATTTGTAAGACCGAAGGACATGACGAGATACTCATACAACCCATACCTCGTCGAGAAAGCCGTATTAGGCACATCTTCAGGACGGATCTTGATCTGATGATACCCAGATCGCAAATCGATCTTGGAGAATACCTTGGCTTTAGACAACTGATCAAACAAGATATCAATGTGAGGAAGAGGGTATTTGCTCTTGATGGTTACCGCATTTAAGGGACGATAGTCCACACACATGCGCAAAGATTGATCCTTCTTCTTCACAAAGATAGCCGGACAACCCCAAGGAGACGAACTAGGACGGATAAGACCCTTCTTCAACAACTCATTTAGTTGGGTCTTAAGCTCAGCTAATTCGTTGGGTGGCATTCTATAAGGTCTTCTAGAGATAGGAGCGGTACCTAGAATCAACTCAATTTTGAACTCCACATCCCGATCTGGAGGAAGCTCGGGTAAATCATCAGGAAATACATCCGGGAACTCACACACCACCGGAATGTCCTGAATAGCCTTAGATGTAACTGCATTCATAGTGCTACGGATTTGAATATCACGAGGGAGTTGCACTAGAAATGCCTCCTTGGTATTTGGGTCTTTCAACATCACTACACGAGTGGTGGTGTCAATAAGAACTCCATTGCCACTCATCCACTTCATCCTCAGAATTACATCTATGCCCACGCCGGGTAGAACAACCAAATCAGCAAGAAACTGACGGCCTCCTATTTCCAGAGTTGCCCCCAAAACCACTTGATTGGTGGAAATATCATTTCCCGCAGCACTAATACAATAACTGCCCTTATCAAGTGTAATTGCCTTGATATTATGCTTAGACACAAATTCAGAACTCACAAAAGAATGTGATGCTCCTGAATCAAAAAGCACAAGTGCGTCACATTGATTGACCAGAAACTAACCTGCTGTGACTACCTCACCAGCAGGGATTGCCTCCACGGTTGTGTAGTGAAGATGCCCCTGACGGACGTTCCCTTGGTTGCCCTTCTTTGGTGGGTAAGGACAGTTGCTCTGCCAATGCCCGGTCTGATTGCAGTTCCAGCACGGACGGTTGGCAGGTGGAGTCTTGGCATAGTTGGGACCCGTGTTGCCCCTAGGAAGTGCAATGGAGTACCCCTTGCGAAAACCCGTCTTGGTCTGATTCTTCTTCACTGGAGGGCGGTACCGCTGGTTAGGCGTTGGAGCACGGAACGGTGGCTTAGCTGCCACTGGTGTCTTGGACTGAGATGACCCTGCCCCGGCCTCAAAAGCCCTCTTGCGAGTCTTGGTCGCAGTGTACACAGTGTTATAGTTCTCTTGAGTGAGAGCATCACTGACAAACTCATTGAAAGTTGCACACTTAGTGCGGCCCATAGTCTTCAGCAACTTGGGGCCCAAACCCCGCTTGAAACTAGCAATCTTCTTTGCCTCCGTGTTCACAAACTCAGGAGCATACCTAGACAAATGATTGAAGGCATGTGAATACTCCTTCAAAGTTTTGTTACCCTGGGTTAACTGCATGAATTCAGTATGCTTCATCTCCATGACACCAGGAGGAATGAAATGCCCTTTAAAAGCATCACGGAAAAGATTCCAGTCAAGCACAGTGTCGGCTGGAAGAGCTTCCCGATACTGATTCCACCAGATGCCTGCCGGACCTTGCAGTTGATGAGCGGCATACTCCGCCTTCAAACCTTCAGTCAACCGAAGCAAGCAGAACTTTTGTTCCACCGTGTTCAGCCATTCCTTAGCTTGAAGAGGTTCTTCAGCTTCTCTGAAAGGTGGGGCTTTGTATCCATGAAGTCCTTGAAACTACTGTACTGGTTAGGATCTGGCCCTTCATGTGCATTATGACCACCCTGATTTGCCATTCGATTGATGGTCTCAGTGAGCATCCTCTGATTGTCCACCATCATTTGCATTAACTCAGCGGGATTTGTTGGTGGAGGAGGAGGTGGTGGATTCATGTTTGCACGCTGTTCCGCACCTCGGGTGCCACGAGACATCTGTAAAGACATAGTCAGTGAGCATGTTAAGATTTGCCGCAGAAGAACTTATATATATGCCTGAAAGTATTCGAGAAAATAGCTTTACAGAAAAGGCACAATAATTGAATTCCACAAAACAACATCACCAATCCAACACATGATATAGACATCCGCAAAATGCACCACCATGGAAAACATCGTCATAACATAACAGGACTAGAACTCTCAGCTCTCTCTCTGCGGGCGCTCTTCTGGCGAGAGAGGGCGAGGATGGCGAGAGTGGACGCGTCCACTGCATCCGGGGCGTCGCCGTGGACGTCATGCGCGCGCTGGGAGCTGACGAGCAGGGCCATCGCCGGCATATGGACGACATCTGGCGGACAGGTGTCGATCGGGACATCCACGCCGGTGAGCTCAGCTCTGAATCGAGCCTCGCGATCACCGACTGATAGAGCGACTTTGACAATGATTATCTCCCAAACCAAAACGAATTAGGAGATGATGCAGTTGACAAAGTTGGAGTTCCAATCGAGTTCTACAACATTGTCAACTAGAGCAAAAGCCAGATCAGCCTGGATTGGGAGATATAGAGTTTGCAAAACCGATCAAGCAAACTGTTTTCGCTCCCGGACTTAGAAAATTTCCTAAGTGTTGGAAACAGCCCCAAATTTGCCTTGTGGGGCAGTTTTGAGCTATTTGTGATCATTTTCATGAGATGGCCATAAAACAACTTTTGTTCCTTATAAAATTTTCTACAACTTTGCTAAAGGAAGTTTTGACATGCAAACATTTTATGAAACACTTTTTAAAAGCCTAAGCAAATGAGGTTTTTAGGGCCTATTTACATAAGTATGACTTAAGTGATTATTTTGGAGAAGTGATCAACATGAACATTGTTCCCAAAGTTAAGTTAAGCATAAGTAAACTAATTACCAAGGCATAGAGCACAAACACAAGCATGGTTCACTCAAACATAAGCCTAGGGAGCCTATTTAAGCAATTTAGACCACATTTTGCAAAGAATGACATGGCTCAAGATAGATGATGATCATGATGTGCTTTGAGTAGATGATGATGCTCATGCTATGCACATGATTAATGCAACCATAACACTGGGGTGTTACATCTTGGCTGAAAGCACGGCGGATCCGCTACCGCTCGAGGGGGTGCGCGTGAGATGGCAAGGGAACTCAGGCAGCAAGAGAACAAAGGCAAGAGGGCGGAAGAAAGAACGACCAACGGATAGATCCAATGAATGAGGTAACTCCCCCATAAATGCGCCGTCTAATGGTCCCTTTCCTCCTCACAAGCGAGGCGCTCCGAATTCTACGCCAACACAGTGTCGTGACGGCATCCACCTGAAAAGGCGCGCCCAACGGGCAAAAAGGCAAACCGCCACGGCTTCTTCCTTCCCTTGTAAGACAAGGAGCATACCCGTGAAAGCCTCAAGAGGTCGCAGGCTGGCCCACCGAAAGGGTTCGACAACCGATCTCGAGCACCAGAGTCAGGGATCCCCAATGAGTGGTCGAAGATCGAGGCCCGCCTCGAAGACTTGCTGGGGATGTCCAAGGTAGGGTCGAGACAGTCGAGAGGAATCCCCCCGACGGGAGGCATCGAGCCGCTGGACTCTATCGAATGAGACCAGTATCCCCGACCACGTCGACCCTGCTTTATGAGAACGCCTCCGGGCTACAGCTGACCCCCTCGAAAGGGGCACAGGTTCTCACTTGGACTACCCGCTAGGAACTCAATTTGGGGTGGAAGACGCTCGCTCTATCGAGAGTACGTTGAAACCCCCGCACAAAACAATTCAATCAGGACCTTCCACCACTGGTGTCGATAGCGTTTCTGAGAGTTAGGCAATTTAACCCTCGAAGGAGTCAAAAAACTCCTCCAAGGGCTCGGGGGCTACCCCCGCGGGGTCGCTCGCGCGTCCCCACGGAAATTCGACCGCAAAATAAAGCCTCCACTCGAGCGCCAGCGCTCGAATGGAGACTCGGGGGCTACTGTCGAGGGTATCAGTAAGGGGTACCCTAACTGATGCCCATAACGAGATTACCCATGCACAGATCGAGGGCCTCAACTCGACGATCTAATAAGTCGTGCGGTCATCGACGGCCGCAGCCTCGAAGACGGAAAAGACGTCGAGCGAACCACTCAGGGGTCGAGCGCTAACTACCGTCGAATACGGAAATGGGCTCGAGCGAATCGGTAGGCGTCGAGCGCAAGGGCACTGTCCGCCGCCTGACGCGCGCACGAGAGCCAGGGCATTTAATGCGCCTGTCGCTTTCCCACCTAACACGCTGGTCACGGGAAGCGTGATAGGGAACAGGCACCCGTCCCATCATCCTTTTTGCAGCTTTCCCCACCAAACGACTCAGAGCGTGCCAGGGCGCGAAAAGCAGGGATGGAGCGTCTAATCGGGACCCCCTCGAGACACCCAAGGTCAACGCTTTGGACGACAAGGCACTGCACGGCGCCTGACCCTCGACTAGGCATGATTCCTTCCTGGGGAAGAGTTGGGCGTTGACTGACAACACCGCAGCCACTCCGCCGGATCTGCCGCTATACCGTACAGGCGTGCGACCGGTGAACTAGCCCGAGACGGCGTGCAGAGCAGGATACAGGGGCACGCGTAATCATCATCAAGCTACCTAGACGGGACGGCTCGAGACCATGCTGGTACGGAGGCCTCGAGTAGGTCAGCGCGCCATGCCTCTATCGACCCCTACTCTGACACCTATACATGTGCCCTAGGTCTCTCCTTGGAGCTATAAAAGGGGAGACCCAGGAATAGACAGACATTACGGATCACCACGCACACACGTAGAGAAGTCTCCATACTCCATCCCGGTTCATACACACTTGTATTCGCCCCTGTACAAGCACTTAGGTGCAAGATAATACAAACTTCCCTCCCACGCTGGACGTAGGGCCTTCTCTTGCCCGAACCAGGATAAATCATTGTGTCTTCTTGCATCACCATCTGGGAAAGGGAGCACGCATACAAATTTACTCGTTGGTGTGACCCCCCGTGGGGAAAACACCGACGTCTCTCTCCACCAGAGAATTAGAATAGCAACTCCCAATTCTTTCAAGTTCTGTAGGATTGATTAGATTGATTTAGAGAAGTAGAGCACTTACGCTCTGTGTAACAGAACAGTCCAATTTATAAGAATTCAAGTGAATTAGCGACCATGAGAGCGGTCAAGCTAATGGACTTGAACCCATATAAACCCAGTAGTCCGACGAAACCTCAAAAGATCTCGATTCAACCAACATACTGTTGACGGTCCTTAAGTATCAAATTTATTTATCAAATAAATAAAGAAAAGGATCCAAATGAAATCAAGATCTAGACTTAGGGTTTTATCTGACAGAATTCCACGAGTTTTGGTGTTTGTCTATTTCTGCAGGGGGTTATCAGGAAATATGGAAGAAAGGCCCACATGTCAGGATTACGTAAAGATATTAACGTGCTGCGCAATTATCTTACATCTAGAAGACTCCAGAAGCCACGAGACCGAAGCGGAGGCGAAACGGGGCCAGACCCTGGGCGGCCGCCCAGTTGGTCAGGGTGCCCGCCCTGCCCCTGAGTCCAATCAGGACTCTGCTTTGCAAGAGATCTCCACCGACCTAAAGGATGAATCTAAACCATACAATCTATGTCGGTTTGATCCAAGGGCCCATATTCACTTGAAGGGACTATAAAACCAGACCCCCTGGCCCCTGGAGGAGAGAGCCTCTGAACCCTAATTCATTGTTCCATCAAGGGAGAAGAAGCCTCTGATCAAGATTAGAGCCACCACATCAATTAGATATCTAGATTAGCATAGCTACATAGGATTAGAACTAGAAGGAGTCAATCTTCGATTGGTTTCCGGATCTGTTAGGAGGATTCTTGGTAATTCTCTAATTGTGCTTCTAATTGCTTTCTAATTATCTTTGTTCTTCAATATTATGAATATGACTTTGTTCTACTTCAATATATTGCTTATGACTTTGCTCTACTTGCTTATATTCAAGATTATATTGTTCTTAGTTTATCATAGTTATGTACTTGGCTTAGTTAGATACGATCTATATACATGCTTAGGATCGTATAGCGTTTATCCATCGGATCCATGGGTAAATGATAGATATTGTGTAGGCGTGGTGCTTATACCGTATTTATCTGCGATTGTACCCAATATGCCAGATCGTGGGGTGGTTCGTGATAGTGACAACTTCATTGATTCTTATATAGTCCCCCTCTCGTGTATTGGGCTGGCAGAGCAACATTATTACAGGGGAGTGATTGCTATGTTTCTCATATTCCTTGCTAATATCACTATGCATGGGCGTAGTCTTGTCTCGCAATGATTGCTAAGTATGCTTGCACTAACTATGATAATGCTAGACTATATAGTTGAGAATAACTTAGGGAATATTCTTGTAGTTCGTTCTAATACCATGCTAATGACTTTCTAGAGTATCTAATTGAGGTGCTTATCATATTTATTATGTGGCTAGATCAGATTAGTTATCCTTGTCACTATTATTACTTCATATATCTTTTATGTGACACTTATCCCTGTATGAAGAGTTAGATATAATGTTCTCAATTATACATGCAATGATAGATGCTCAATCTCATATTCTATTCTGTAATCAATATTGATGATTGTTAATCCCTTCCCAGTGGTAAAAATATAAATAACGATACCTGGAATACTTCCCGGTTAAAATGTTGCACCGGTATTAATCTGTGCGCTTGCAGATCCCATTTATTATTTATTTAGAAGAGCAATTGCATATTTCAATACCCCGTCTCTCATGTTATGCTGGGGATGACAACTTGGCTTAAGTGGTGTGAGGGATAGGTTTGGCATTTTTGGCACCGTTGCTACATTTAGAACTTAGTCTACTTTTAGTAATGATGTTAAGAATACCCAACAAGCATTTTTGGCGCCGTTGCCGGGGAAGGTTGATTACTAATCAGGAATGGAATAAAAGATTTTGAGTTATCATTCGCATCACTAATATGATTGAGCTTATCTATTCTCTCATACAGTTTTACCCCGATATTTTTCTATTTTATCTTATGTAGGGGAATGTATGAATAGAAGACATCTTCCAGGAAATTTTTTTGACAATCCCGAAGCATTATTCAAGAAGACGAGAGCCAAGCTAAAGAAATCATCAACACTTCAGCAAGAAGCTTCATCCAATCAAGAAGATCACCGGAACTTGTCTTCAGAGTTCGAAGCCATGGCGAACAAATCGATCCGCGAGTTCTCAGCTCCCACTACGGACAACATCCGCACTGGACCTGCTGCATAGATCGATGGCAACTTTGAGCTCAAGCCTGGACTTATCAACATGGTGCAATCCAACCAGTTCTGTGGGAAGGCATACGAAGATGTTAGTGCTCATTTACAACACTTCCTGGAGATTTGCAACACATTCACCATAGCAGGAGTTTCCAAAGACGCTATACTACTTCGCCTCTTCCCATTCTCACTGTTAGGAAGAGCGAAGCAGTGGTTCTACGCTACAAAGGAGAAGAATACTACGTGGGCACTCTGCTCAACAAACTTCCTGGCTAAGTTCTTTCCCATGGGCAAGACCAATGCTCTCCGTGGGAAGATTACAAGTTTTCAGCAACAAAATGATGAATCTGTTCCAGAAGCATGGGAGCGCTTTCAAGACTACATCCTAGAATGTCCCCATCATGGAATGGAGAGTTGGCTATTGATGCAGACATTTTATCATGGGCTCGGCAACAGTGCCCGAGAGACCATGGATGCTGCAGCTGGAGGAGCATTCTTATCACTTACCATATCACAAGCCACAGCTCTTGTGGAGAAGATGGCGTCCAACCAAAGTTGGAATGAAGAGAGGACCCAGACACGCAAGAGAGGTGGAGGTATGCATCAGCTGAAGGAGGTAGACATGCTGTCTGCAAAGCTAGACCTCCTCATGAAGAAGCTCGACGATAGAGCTGGAGACAAGAAAGAAGTTATGCACATCTACGACTCTCACATGACTTGTGAGGAGTGTGGAGACACTGGACACTCAGGCAATCACTGCCCTGAGATGCTTGAGGATGTGAACTACATCAACAACAACAACTACTACTACTACAACCGTCCTCAACAAAATCAAGGTTGGAATCAACAGAGGCCTAACTACTCAGGTAATTATCAAGGTAACAATTCTTACAACAATAATAATAATTTTTCACCTTTGAGAGAGTTAGTGTCTAATCAAGGAAAGCTAATGGATAACCTATCTAAGAAATTGGCATCTAATGATAAAATACTAGAAAATATAAATAATAGAATGGATAATTTCTCTACTGCCATCAAGAATCAAATTAGCTTTAATAAAATGATTGAATCTCAGTTAAATCAAATAGCCGCTGCTGTTCCTGCTACTAACCCCGGTATACCATCACAACCGGAAGGATTAGAATCTGCAAATCTTGTAGACATGTTTGATGCAGGTAATTGGAGTAACCCCGTCAATGAATTTTCTACTGACCGTCTGCCGGTCAAGAGAGGCGATCCAGGACGCCCCGTCATCCCGATCTCTATCGGCATGGTGGATATCCCAGAAGCACTCTGTGACTTTGGCTCCAGTGTCAACATTATACCCAGGGTACTCTATGAGAAATTCTTTACATATCCTTTATTAGAGACAACCATGTGTTTGCAGTTTGCAGATCAGACGATAACTTTCCCAAAAGGAATAGTGAGGAACCATTGTGTCCGAGTTGGTACCTTGTATGCCCCAGCAGACTTCGTAGTGGTAGAGACCGGAAATGATGAGAGAGCACCTATCATCCTAGGGAGGCCATTCTTGAACACCACGGGAGCTATCATCTACGCTAGTGCTGCCAAGATCAGTTTCTACGTCAAAGGAAAGAAGGAGACATTTTTCTTCAAGAACAAGACTACACAAATTCAAGATCAATCTAGACGTGAATCAAGGAAGAGGACCAACAGGAGGAACAGGAACAAGCAAGTGTGGACCGAGTCAGCTAAGATGGTCACTGTAGTCCATGGAGGCCAAGATCACCAACTTAAGTCACCGTTTTTGACCAAGAAGGACGACCCAGGAATGCCAAGCATTTACTGCTCCATAAATGGATACAACTTCTACAAGACGATTTGCGACACCGGATCAGGCGTCAACATAATGGCCGCAGTCACTTATCGGCTCTTGTTCGGGACCATGCCACTAAGACCAACATACATTCAGCTCCAGATGGCAGATCAGACATTTCGAGAAGTTAAAGGAATAGTATCTGATGTCCCAGTCAAAATAGACGATCACTTTGTCTACACAGACTTTCAAGTTGTTGACATGGGAGAAGACGAGTATGATCCACCCATCATCCTTGGAAGACCATTCCTCAGCACCGTGAAAGCAATTATCTACATTGGAACCGGAGAAGTCCATATGCACTTCCCCTCAGAGAAGGTACGCCGTTATTTTACTGACCCTAACTATATCATTGAAGAATCTAAGCAGGTCAGAAAAAGACGCAACCGCAACCAGAGGAGGCAGATCATCAAGGACGGATGGGCAGACTATGAAGGAGAAGTTGTAAGGTCAGAAGACGTTGAATTTAAACAGAATTATCCAGAGGAGATTGAAGCACCGAGTCAGGTATGGAAAATGAAGATAACTATACAAGAAGAGGAGGCGCTGCCGGAAGTACCGACTACGCCACCCAACGAACCTCAGGACGATTAAGAAATTGGAGAGTCCCGTTCGGAGGACTTAAAAACACCGAACGCCTTGCCAAGAGGTAAACTTGGTAGTTACCCTTTCCTTTTCAGTTATTTCAAATAGTTTACTTAGTTAATCATATTCACACTATCTTAAAAAGAAAATAAAAATGTTAAAAACTATAAGCCCCATGTGAGTAGACGAGTGGCATAAAACCCATAAGTACATTCACTGTGGTGGCATAAAATAAAATAAATATTTTTCTGCTTTATAAAACAAAAATATAAAAACAGGGAGTAACATTTATTAAGGAGTCTCAAGATAATAAAGGCTAGATATTTATGCTAACACTTAATCAGTTCCACAAGCTTTGTTGTCTATTTGAGCTCCACAGAAATTTAAGAATCAAGAAGACTAGCAGACGGAGGATATTCTAATCGCTGTCACAATGCTGCTGACTTTCAAATACACCTCTACCACCTGCTAGCTACACCAAGAGAAATTACGTCAAAATTCAGCTTGGGGGAGAGCACCCCCATTTATCACGATAAGTATTTCTATCTATCTTTATACTTATATTATTTTAGAATATTAAAATACACATAAACTATGGGAAAACCAAATAAAGATTTTATGCTTATATATGTCTTTTGCTTAGTGTGTTTAATAAATAAATAAAGTGGCTATGCTAATCTGTATCTAAATAAAACTTAAGCATGGATACGATAAATAGTTGCTCTGCCTAATTTGCAAATTTTATGTTCTCTCTCAAGTTTAGATATAACTGTTATAATTTAAAGCTTGCTCTAGACCTAAACTTGTGGGATGAAAACTTGATCTGAAGTCTAAGTTGTTAACGGATATGATATGGGAAGGTTGAGCTGCTGTTTATCTGTTCCTAGAGATGCTAGAATTCTGGAGAATTTTATCTTTGAAAATCTTTAAAATGTTGCATGATGAGTTCCTGTACGATGAGAGTTTAAATTCCTACCACAGCCATATATACATGCTTGCTAGACTTTGAGCCACACATTTAATATTTACTGCTTATGAGCATTGAGTGTGGTCAAGCTGTATAGACACTTAGGAGCTTGTCATGTGGTTAAATCAAGATTCACTTGCACGTTCACTCATATATGCTACTTCTAGTCCAGAAGTACCATCCACATATATCCACCCATTCCATCTCCAGAATCACCCAAAAATATTCTACTCCTAATCCGTAAGAGAATAACCAAAAATATTTCTGTTTTCCCCTTATGAAATAAATGCTCAAGTTATCTTGTTACTACCACTTGCTATATTATCTCAAGAGATGAGTGCTCTAAAAAAAGATACGAGGAAATAAAAAGGAGCAAGTGCTCGGAACCTCGAAAGAAAAGAAAAAGTGAGACGAGAGGTAAAAATGGACAAGTGTCCGACAGTAGAATTAGGGGTGCAAGATACCCACCTGAAAAAAAAGAAGAGCATCTCATTCTCCTCATAAAGTTTCAATAGCAAGGAAGGTATGTATCCCCTCAAAAGAGCAAAGTAGAATTAGACTTCCACCACCATTGTTTTCACCATTGTTATCACCATCACCACCATACACCATTCATTCGCCACCCATGCACATCTTGATTAAACTTATTGGCTTGTTACTTTGGATCCATGGTTTGACTATGCAATAAATGTCTTGTAAGTATGTATATTTTATCTCCCACCTATGAGCTCCAGATATTAAAGCCTTATTAGAGTAGGGTGAGAGAGAAGGCAATGTCACTATGCCTTATACCACAAATACTACATATCTTGAGAGAAGGCATATACCATCAATGCCTTGGTAAGGATCCAAAAATACCACAAAAGGGAGACCTGAGAGAATCATACAAGGAATTTCTGAGTTTTATTTGAAAATCTACAAAAACCCCAGAGCTATAGCTGATCAAGAATAAGAGACATGGCACTTGGCTAGACTGTTCTATCTTTTAACCACTCAAGACAGAAGTGACAGTTACAAGTCCCATGGTAAAGGTAAAGTAAGTAAGTTTTAAGTCTTGACAGTTTACTCTAACTCAAAGATGAGATCTTGTTTAAAAGCATGTGTACCGTCAAATTTTTAAAAAAATATTGCAGCAATTTATGATCCATAGCTGAGTCTATCCTTGCTCATGGACGAGCAAGAGGTAAGCTTGGGGGAGTTTGTTGACGGTCCTTAAGTATCAAATTTAATTATCAAATAAATAAAGAAAAGGATCCAAATGAAATCAAGATCTAGACTTAGGGTTTTATCTAACAGAATTCCACGAGTTTTGGTGTTTGTCTATTTCTGCAGGGGGTTATCAGGAAATATGGAAGAAAGGCCCACATGTCAGGATTACGTAAAGATATTAACGTGCTGCGCAATTATCTTACATCTAGAAGACTCCAGAAGCCACGAGACCGAAGCGGAGGCGAAACGGGGCCAGACCCTGGGCGGCCGCCCAGTTGGTCAGGGCGCCCGCCCTGCCCCTGAGTCCAATCAGGACTCTGCTTTGCGGGAGATCTCCACCGACCTAAAGGATGAATCTAAACCATACAATCTATGTCGGTTTGATCCAAGGGCCCATATTCACTTGAAGGGACTATAAAACCAGACCCCCTGGCCCATGGAGGAGAGAGCTTCTGAACCTAATTCTTGTTCCATCAAGGGAGAAGAAGCCTCTGATCAAGATTAGAGCCACCACATCAATTAGATATCTAGATTAGCATAGCTACATAGGATTAGAACTAGAAGGAGTCAATCTTCGATTGGTTTCCGGATCTGTCAGGAGGATTCTTGGTAATTCTCTAATTGTGCTTCTAATTGCTTTCTAATTATCTTTGTTCTTCAATATTATGAATATGACTTTGTTCTACTTCAATATATTGCTTATGACTTTGCTCTACTTGCTTATATTCAAGATTATATTGTTCTTAGTTTATCATAGTTATGTACTTGGCTTAGTTAGATACGATCTATATACATGCTTAGGATCGTATAGCGTTTATCCATCGGATCCATGGGTAAATGATAGATATTGTGTAGGCGTGGTGCTTATACCGTATTTATCTGCGATTGTACCCAATATGCCAGATCGTGGGGTGGTTCGTGATAGTGACAGCTTCATTGATTCTTATATAGTCCCCCTCTCGTGTATTGGGCTGGCAGAGCAACATTATTACAGAGGAGTGATTGCTATGTTTCTCATATTCCTTGCTAATATCACTATGCATGGGCGTAGTCTTGTCTCGCAAAGATTGCTAAGTATGCTTGCACTAACTATGATAATGCTAGACTATATAGTTGAGAATAACTTAGGGAATATTCTTGTAGTTCGTTCTAATACCATGCTAATGACTTTCTAGAGTATCTAATTGAGGTGCTTATCATATTTATTATGTGGCTAGATCAGATTAGTTATCCTTGTCACTATTATTACTTCATATATCTTTTATGTGACACTTATCCCTGTATGAAGAGTTAGATATAATGTTCTCAATTATACATGCAATGATAGATGCTCAATCTCATATTCTATTCTGTAATCAATATTGATGATTGTTAATCCCTTCCCAGTGGTAAAAATATAAATAATGATACCTGGAATACTTCCCGGTTAAAATGCTGCATCGGTATTAATCTGTGCACTTGCAGATCCCATTTATTATTTATTTAGAAGAGCAATTGCATATTTCAATACCGCGTCTCTCATGTCATGCTGGGGATGACAACTTGGCTTAAGTGGTGTGAGGGATAGGTTTGGCATTTTTGGCACCGTTGCTAGATTTAGAACTTAGTCTACTTTTAGTAATGATGTTAAGAATACCCAACACATACAACCAAGATCATACACGATCAAGCATCTCCATTGTAGATTACATACATTCAAAACACATATCACAGTTTTAAATACATCGGAGTTCAAGTGAAACTTATTACAACCCAAGTTTGATAGCGGAAGCAAAGTACTTTTGAAACCTCACACACACATAGTTTGTTACATGCCAGTCCGATGATCAACCCAACAAAAGCATAAGTGAAGATACAAGAGACGATCTTGCCCGAGATCTACTCATCATCTGCAGCCGGATGGTGACAGTTAACACAATACCTGTGGTACACGATGTCATCTAAACCAAGGGTAAATAAAACCCTGAGTACGAGAATGTACTCAGCCAGACTTACCCGTCATAAACCAAAAATAAAGTAACACAAAGGATTATGCAAGGCTCATATATGTGGGCTGGTTTGACTCCCTTTTTTGCATAAAGGCTTTAGTTTGAAGTTAAACATGTACCTTATTATTAGCAGCAAGTTAATTACTTAAAACAGCTATCCACTAGATTAGCACCTGTTCTAAGCAAACACTTGAGTATTAAGCATCACAATAATAACCATATCCAAATTATCACATCGCCATCATCATTCTCATCATAACCATTAAGTTTATTTAGTGTGCTCTACGTTGCCACTGCTCAAGTCAAGTTCTCACTATCCGGGAGAGAGGGCGATTCGAATCGATTCCATCCAGCTGGTGGAGTATTCCTAGCACTCACCGAGGCGTACTTTTCAAGAGCAGCCTTAGGTCACCTTTAGGACAAGTCAAGACCAAATCATGGGTCCGATCAGCACCGCACCCCCAGGGACGACAATCTACCAGTGTCAGGACTCTAACCTGACACCTCGGTCTTATGCCATTGACTCCCACACATACTTACTACCAACCGGGGTGCACACTCAAATAGAATGGGATGCCCGGCCTAAGTTGACTCATAGGCTTCATGGTGGGAACGACTTATCCAGCCAACTAAGTGTCAAGCATGCGTTCAACATGACAAGAGGACGTATAGCGTATCGGTCCTTAACCGGCCACACCCAAGACCTCCATACCTTGTTGCTTCACTATCGCATTCCCGCCCGGTCTCCATTCATTATTATCACATGGTTATTTCCATGATAGGAAATATAGCCAACCGTGATCAGATATCCACCTATCTCTCGCAGGTGACAGGAAATCACCCAGCTTCTACCGAGCTAAGCATGGCTAAGCAATACTTCGATCCTGGACCTACTCAAGGTGAGGTATAAGGGGGACAATGTAGTCATTATGCAGCAAGGGTGCCATATCAACGCCTAACACTTAATGCAGCAATATATAACCATAGTTATTTGACTCTTGAGCATGATAACAAAAATAGTAGGAGTCTTATAATGCTCTGGGGCTTGCCTTCGATGTACATAGATGGACGGTGGTCAGGGCACTCCAGCAAGTCCTCCTCTTCATCTCCTCAATCCCGAGGTTGCTGCTCTCCGGCTTGGGTGGGGCGAATTCCAGTACTGTCACGCCTTGAGGTGCACCTAGGTAAGCATGACAAGGAAATAAACCTAGAGAATGCATATAGAATGCAATATGTCATGATGAGGAGCTAAAGGAATATGTAACAAGGTGCAAACATGACCAAAAGCTTCTATGATTAAGTAACAGATTATCAAGTAAGTGCATACTTCTTCTCTGGTAGAGAGGCTAACTATACAAGCTATACCACTTAAACTACCCTAACTCAGCACTGGGTTGACGGATAGACTAGGTAGTAACAAGAATCAGTTATAATTTGGTCACCTGTTGGCCAAATTAAGTGAGTGAGCACTTTCTGTAAATCTTAACAAATTTCCTACAACTCACTTTTAGACATCACAGAATGATTCCCAAACAGAAAGACGTCAAAACAGACAAAGTCTCCAATCTGCTCTGGAAATTCCAAATAACAAGCTCTTCGCAGCAGTAACTTGCAACAGCCATAACTTCTAAACTATTCAGCCAAATTTGTTACACAAGGTAGATAAGTAAATTAGCTGCAAGTTTGTTACAAACAAGTTTCCCAGAAAACTTCATCTTCAAGCAGTTCTTATGAAATCTCTATCAGCTACACAGAATTTGCTCTAGACAAGGCATAAATAGCAAAATAATATTTTAGCACATATTAAGAAAGTAACATTGGTCAAACCAAAAGCACCAGTAGCTAGAACATGTCTAAGAAACATCATAAACCATCATGGCAAGGTCAAAACTCATTTTTAATATCCCCTTTTTTACTTATTTGATTATTTAGGGGAATTAATGAGCATACAGTACCAGTGCTCCGAAAATATCAACACAATTACATCATGCAACATATGCTACAACAAGGTTACTGTAAAATTTTCATGGCCATTAGACATGTAGATCACAGTGTCTAAAAATGACAAGCTACCAAAGGCATTAAAGGCATAAATAGGAAACCCTAGCAATAAGTGTCAAACAGCAGATTTCAGATTTTTTCTCGTTTTAACCTCACATGATTAAATCATCCAGCAAGTTTCATCTCAATAGGAGCTATAATCTATTTACTAAAAATACCACAAGAAACTCCTATTCGAACAAGGGATATTTATAACTTCATCATACAGTGACCAAAAATCATAAAAAATTTACCAGGGCCTTCTTATAGCATAAGTGACATGCTCCTAAATTTTCATGGTCATAGGAATTACAGATCTAAATATATAATTAACCTTATTTTATTAGAGAATAAAAGAGATAATTTATACTTAATTATTTATGTAAAAACATGGTATGTTTTATATTTTTACTAAACACTAGACTAACTCAAGAGCAAGACAAAATTTGAATCACTCGATTTGGATCTGCCTAGCTCAAGTTATGAATTTTCCAAATTAACACTAAAATCTGCCAAAAACCAGAAATAGGGGGGAGAGGGACAGAGGCTGACAGAGGGGTCCACGCGTTAGCGACTATACAGTGAGGGCCGAGGCTTCCCCGCCGGAGAACTCGACGACGGCGAGGTCTCGGCGCAACCAAGGGCACCATCGTGCTCTCCTCTCTCTCTTCCGCGTCAATTGAGGTAAGTTTCCCTAACTCTACTGCACCAGAGGTGCCTCGCCGTCGGGAATAGCTGCGCGGCGGTGCTGCACGGCGATACGCCGGCGAGCTGGGGCCACGTCAACCCAATAGAGGTTCACACCGAGCAAGAGTGAAGCAAGAGAAAGCGATAGGAAGAAGAATCACGGCCAGAGGTGGACCAGAGAGGTCTGGCCACATCGCCGATGAGCTTAGGTTACTCCAGCGAGGTGGAGCTCGCGGCGGAGTGAGCAATGTGGGCTCACCGGTGCTCGGCTGGGGCAACGGATGCTACGACGTGGCAGAGGACGTCATGGCAGAGCTCTGGGCAGAGTAGCTTGGCTCGAGAGTGACGGTGAGGGCAGAGTAGCTCGCCGAGCAATGGCGAAGTGCCGTTGAGCTCTGGCGGGCGAGAATAGAGCGTGCTGGGTGGGTGAATGGCGCGTCTGAGGCGTCGAGAAGGTGCGTGGCGTCAAGGGGACAGCATCGGGGCTGACAGGGGGGACTGCAGTCGATGTACAGATGACACCTGTCCAGACACGGGCGGTGCACGGCGGTTCTGCTTGACTGAATCGGTGACTGAAGCTTGCCATTGCAGTGACTGAAACTCGAACTTTGGCTACGTTTTACTCGCGATTTACTTGGTAGTTTTGGCTCAAATTTGTTGCATTGGATAGAGTACATGGGTTCTACAACTTTGCTTTAAGGATCAAAGTCTAACTGGGCCTGGATTTCAAACTATAGAGCTCCCAAGTGACCTACCTCGAAACTGTGTCGATCTCTGACTTAAGCAAAATCGGCTAAGTGTAAAAACAGACCCTATTTTTGCCTTGTGAGCTAATTTTGAGCATGTTCCAGACATTTTAATGGAAAGATCCCAAAATAACTTTTGTAGCTTATAAAATTTTCTACAACTTTGCTTTAGGGGTCATTGACATACAAGGTATCTAACACTATTTTAGAAAAGGATCTTTGAAAAGAGGTTTGTAGGTCAAACTAGGTCAAACTAAGGGTAACAATGATAGGGGCATTTTTGGAAGAGACCTCCAACATGAACATTGTTCCAAATGATGTTCTAAGCATGGATAAAGTATTTTGGAAGACAGTGTGCACTTGTTTACATTTGTCACACATTACTTACACATATAACAAGCAATATAAGCAATCAATCACATAGGGTATACATAAAATGACTTGTGATCGTGGTATGATGTTTATGAGTGAGTATGATAATGCTCATGATAAGCAATCAATCACATAGGGTATACATAAAATGACTCTTCACATTAGATTTCTTTTGAGGTGACTTGTATCTTGTCACAACATTGGGTGGGTGATAAGCCGGCTTGGCTGCCACAGGAGCCTTGGACTATGAGGCACCTGTCTCATAGGCCCTCTTGCGATTCTTGGAAGCAACATAGATAGCATTTGAATTTTCCTGGGTCAAGGCATCACTCACAAACTCATTAAAAGTAGTACTCTTGTTATTAGCCATGTTCTTCATCAATTTAGGGCCAAGCCCCCTCTTGAAACTAGCAAGCTTCTTAGCATCAGTGTCCACACAATCAGTAGCATAGCGAGACAAGTTATTAAAAGCATGGAGATACTCAGTCAGACTCTTGGTTCCTTAAGTCAAGTTCATGAAGTCGGTATGCTTGATGGTCATTAAGCCCTAAGGAATATAGGTATCCCTGAAAGCAGTTTTGAACAGATCCCAGGTCACAGCAGCATTAGCAGCCAAGGTGGTCCTATAATGACTCCACCATACACCCGCTTGCCCTCCAACTGATGTGCTGTATATTCTGTCTTCAGTTCCTCAGTCACCCTCAGCAGGCGAAACTTTTGCTCGAGAGTGTTGAGCCATTCATCGGCCTCTAGAGGTTCAGAGGCCTCCTTGAAAATTGGTGGCTTGGTGTCCTAGAAATCCTTGAAGTTGCTATACTTATTTGCTTCTTCGCCTTAACGGGCATGGCGACCATCCGGTCCTACTACGCTATTGTTTGCATAGCCTCATTTAGCATCCACTGGCCCTCAACAAGAGTTGCTAAGAGCTCAGCAAGCATAGGCAGGGGAGGAGGTGGTGGCGGCGGCACCTCACTATGGTTGGAATGGGTATTGCGAGCCATCTACATAAGGCACACCAAGTAATTGTTTAGGATGACAAAAATAATTGCCAATGAATCTCAATTAATGCCATACGGAATTTACTGCAATAAATCCATATAATACAAGGCACAATAATTCATTTACACAATGAACATCATCCACGATACTGGTTACACCTACAATCGTTCATGATCACAAAAGTTCTCGGGGATTTAAAAGACACCACTGGAAATTATTTAAGCTCAACATAAACATGGAGCATCACATACAAGTGCAAATGATTACACATGGCCATTGTCACAGCTTAAGTCTTACATAGAGGGCATCACAGTCAAAATACATAAAGTTCCAACTGAAATTTCAGATTACATGTCCAGTACATAAAGGAACAAGGGCTAGTACATGAATATTAAAATCATAGCTAGCCTACAAATCTTCCTCAGACTCTTCATTAGAGACCATGCCATCATCCTGATCTTCCTCACTAGGGTCTTCCTCATGATCAGCTGGAACAGGTTGTGGAATAGGATTTATCACATTATTTGGGCAATGCACATCTAGCTGCAGCTCAGCAATTTGGTGGATTAGCACTTGCTATCTAAGCTCACCCTAGAATAGGGCTCTAACTCTAGCAGCTTCTCTATTTTCAGCCAAGCGCATAGCCTCATCTCACTCTCTAGTCATTTGCATCATGCGTGCTTGTGCCTCATTGCGCTATCTAACTGCATTCTCAACTTGATTGCGGCGGGCTTGCAAGGCGGTGTGGTAGTTTTGGATTTCAACTTGTGCATCACTAAAGGCTTTGTAGTGCTTGCGCACACGCTTATGCAGCTTGCGCTGCCCCACTTGGGCTTGCTAAAGCGCTAGCATGGCTTCTACATAGGTATCTTGGTGCACATAGTATAGCTTAAGTACCGCCAGCATGGCACTCATGGCGGGACTAGGACTATACCCTAACTCTCATCTCTAAGGGCTCATTTCCTACCTAGAACACAAAGGTATCGGTGGAGCTTACTCTAGGAAAGGTTCCTACAGGGCCATTGACAAGTTCATCACCAAAGTCTTGGCAAATCTCCAACAACACCTCCATGGCTGCTACTTGGGCACCCTCCCAAGGGGTTTACCCATCAGACTCCACTATCCAACCTAGCCACTGTGGATTATTTGGACAAGCAAGAACTGTAATTTGCACATCCACCCAAGGCAAAGACCCTGCATTCACTGCCTCCCTCCAAATGTACTTAGGTGGTTCTTCATAGCCTACAGAGCTTAGCACCCTCCACAGCAAGGTAGGTGTGCCAAACATGTCCAGAAAAGTCTCATTCTCATGTGGGGCTTTGTTGACACCGTTTTTGGACACGTACCCAGGATCGGTAGAGTGTAGATCGGCAAGATAGGGTAACAGTAACTGGTCTGCAGGAGAGTTGCCGATGAGGATGGTTGTCGATGAAGGGACAGCTGGATGTGACTAAGTCCATGGGTGGTGACGCGTTCATGCCGATCGTCAAGCATTAGCTTTTGCCGATGGCTACGATGGGGAGTCTGCCGATGATTCGGGAGGAGAGCCTGAAAGTTGCCGATTGGTCCATGGTGGTGTCCCAGTTTGTCACGGGAGGATAGTCTTGTGTTTTCCTTAGTTATTTAAATCGTTTGTATACGGATTCTGTTTAATTTGGAATTTGAGTCCTAGTCATGTCTGATTGTAGCTCTTTGAGCAGGGTATAAATGTAGACCCTAGGGCCTTGTAAGAACATATCTCAATCAATCAATCAAACACAAGTTTTTACTCATATTCCAGCATCTAGTTTTTCAACGACTTCATCATATTTTCTTTTTCATTACGAGTTCTTAGGAGTTTGTTGACTTAAGCTCGGCGTATTCTCAAGTTCTGCGTGAATACCTCTTGGCCATGGCATCTTGGCGCATCGCTGTTGTCGGGACCAAAGTATTCGAGTTATCACCTTTGCCGATAGTATGGTCAAATTGGCTGGCACGCCTTAACGTTTGAATCGGGTATTAACCCTTTGTGTTTGCAGATCTAGCTTTTGCATCAACACATCTTTTGGCACGCCCAGTGGGACCAGAATCGAGATCAAGATCAACATGTCGACTACCGAGTTCGATATGGAGAACGTCATCCCTGTGACAGAAGCTAGCCTCAAAGATGAGCAGAAGCAAGCTATTGCGAAGGCTATGGAGGATTACAAGCAACAATGTCTCAAGGCCTTCAGCATAAACAGGAGTGGCGAAGTGATCCAGAAGGAAGCACTGCCGATGCCTCGGCCGGTTACTTTTGAAGCCAATCCTGGTAAACTTCAAGACATGGTCGATAATGCTATTAACCGTGCCTTGATCAATTAAGCTGGTGTGTTGTCCAATACGGTTTTCAATGCCGTGGCTAGAACTTCCAAAGAAGGACAATTGCCACCAAATTATGTGGGCCCTTCTCATCAGCAGCCAGGATCACCGGTGGTCACAGCTCCATCGGCTGCTACAGCCGCTGCGGGCACAGAAACTACTGTTCCTCCAAGCACGTTAGGAGTCACTAGTGCACAATCTACGCCAATGACGACCAATCCATCGACTTCAGATCGGCAGATCAAGCTTGCTACAGATCTATTGGCATCGGCGATGTTGGGATCGGTCCCTCCTCCTAACTGGTGGGGTTATGGTATGCCTCCAGTGTTGATGTTGAAGACACCTGGTATATCTCAGACGGCTGATGTGAGAGGCAAGGCTCCTATGGCATCGGCACCTCCCAATATGCCAATGAATCAGAGTCCCCAGTATACTACAACTACTACTACAAGGCCTTGCACTGGGAATTCTCAAGCTCCAACGTTCTAGATGCCTAATGCATCGGCAGATTCGGTGCCGACGCAGCTGAGGTTTATGACTCAGTCGGGGTATGTTAATTCAATTATGATGCCCAATTACCAGACATCGGTAGGGCCTATGCCGATGAATGCTAATAGTGGATGGTCTGAGCAGCAAGTCTTTCCACAAATGCCCCAACAGCATCATCAAGCTATAGGGTTTCAACAACGCCAGATCTACCCTGGATTCCAGAATCAGGGATTGGTCAACCAGCCGATGAATCTTGGTGGTCAGCAGTTTGGTGGTCAACAGATCGGTGGTCAGCAGATTGGTGGCCAGATGATTAACCCAATGTTCCATGCACATCGTGCACCGCATAGACACGTGGAAGCATATCAGCAGATCCCAGATCCGCAACCGCCTCATCGGCAAGATGTCGATGCTTATTGGGCCGATAAGATTGCTGAAGTAATGAGAGACCAATTTGGGATAAAACCCAAAGTCAACACTTACTCTTATCGGACACCATATCCTCCTGCGTATGATTTAATCCTGCTTCCAAATCGGTACAAAGTGCCGGATTTTACTAAGTTTTCTGGGCAGGATGATACATCGACCATGGAGCACGTCAACAGGTTCATCATTCAATGTGGAGAAGCTGCCAACAGGGATGAGTTAAGGGTCCGCTTGTTCTCGTCATCATTGTCTGGATCGGCTTTCACTTGGTTTATATCATTACCTCCTAACTCAGTGATTACTTGGGCCAATCTAGAGAAGCAATTCCACAAATACTTCTTTTCTAGGGTCTATGAGAAGAAGATCACCGATTTGGTCAAATTGAAGCAACACAATGATGAATCGGTTGAAAGTTTTGTGCAGAGAATACGTGAGGTCAAAAACAAATGCTATAGTCTGGTTTTGGATGATCGGCAGCTAGCCGATTTGGCTTTCCAGGGTTTGTTGCCACATATCAGGGATAAATATGCATCTCAAGAGTTTGAAAGCTTAAGTCATTTGGTGCAGAGAATTTCTGATCAAGATATCAGGCCTTTTGAGCCCAAGAGAGCATGGAACAAAAATGTATCATTTGTGGACGAAGCAGCAAGCTCGGACTCTAATGAGCAACCAGTCATCGGCTTGGCAGAATGGGTAAAGAATAAGAAGCCGATGTCTTGCCCTTTTGGGCACAAAGAGCCGGAGAAGTTCGCATTTGACATCACCAAAGCCGATAGGATATTTGACTTTCTACTTCAGGAAGGTCAGATCAAATTGTCACCCAATCATGTAATCCCATCGGCTGAAGAATTAAAGAAGATGAAGTACTGCAAATGGCACAATGCAACTTCTCACAGCACCAATGAGTGCAAAGTTTTCAGACAACAGCTGCAATCGGCAATAGAATCTAGAAGGATCAAATTTGACAGCTCCAAAGCCCAGAAACCGATGAAGATTGATCAACATCCTTTCCCAACAAATATGCTGGATGCTAAGGGAAAGGCCAAGGTCTTAACATCGGAAGCAGCTGCAAAAAGTGCATCGGTAGATCTTCAGCATCAGATCACTACTGCCGATGTAAAAGGGAAAGGCTTGATCTAGGAGGAGACTAACTCAGGAAGGCCTCCCCGATCTGGTATTGTGATAACTCACAGAAGGCCTCGGGAAACTTGGCAACAACGTGAGGATCGGTATCGGCGCCAGCAAGAAGACTATCATCGGGAAGAAGAAAGACGCCGACAAGAGTGGAATCGGCATAGGGATCACTGGAATTGTCCGTTCTTCATCCATTGTTGGGAGAAAAATATCAAGCTTCCTACTGTCAGAGACTGCCTAGAATGTAATGGTTATGATCGGTATGACAGATCAAATCGGCAGTATCAGAACAATAACCGCCGGTTTGATGGGCCGATTAGGGGAAGAGCGTCGGTTCATGATCGGCTGGAGGGCAGGCTCAGCGTGCATGATAGGCTTGGTGACCGTGTTGAATACTTTCCCAGGAACCAAGAAGAACTTGAGGAGATGGCTAATGCACGAGTTCCTGATGAGTTCATATTTTGTAGGGATGCCAATACTTATCGGATGGAGTCAAGGGAAAATCATCGCCCATCGGTAAAGCAGCAACAACTTCCTCCATGGTGTCCAGAGGGGTTGACTAGGACATAGAAAAGGAGACTGTAGCACGAAAGACGAGAAGAGCTGAACAAGGGCGAGAACTCTGGCCAGTCTGGGGATCAGCGACAATCAGATCCTAAGGGGAAAGGTCCATCGGCAGATGTCAACATGGTATTTATGTTGCCGATGGAATTCCTTTCACCGTCCAGTGATGATGAGTTGGAGTTTTCCGACCAAATAGCTCAGTTGGCTCTGGATCCGATGACAGCCATCTTCGAAAAGCCTACCGATGATGAAAGGCAACATCTTAAGCTCTGTTTGTTAAAGGAAGAGTGGATGGTCAGCCGATGACTAAGATTTTAATTGATGGTGGAGCTGCTATCAACATCATGCCATATGCAGTGTATCGGAAGCTTAGAAAAGGAGATCAGGATTTGACCAAGACCAATATGATGCTCAAAGACTTTGAAGGGAATGTGTCTCCGGTTAAGGGAGCCATCTGTGTTGAATTGACTATCGGCAGCAAGATCTTGCCGACAACTTTCTTTGTGATCAGTGGAAAAGGTGCTTATAATTTGCTGTTAGGGAGAGATTGGATTCATGCCAATTGTTGCATCCTGTCTACAATGCACCAATGCTTGGTTCCGTGGGTAGGTGACAAGATTGAGATTGTCTCGGGAGATTCTTCTTACGTTATTGCATCGGCAGATTCAGACACCTACGAAAGAACTAGGTGTATTTCAGGAGAAGTTTGGGAAAAGGATTTTCTCAAAGTTGCCGATTATGAAATTCCACCGATCCAAGAAGTCGGTTCTGATGAAGGTTTTTAATGGATAGGTTCGCCGATGATGGAAAATTAGGCCAGGGATTCACATCGGCCGATGATTTGGTAGAAGTAGATATAGGTAGTGGTGATAAACCTAGACCTACTTTTATTAGTGCTAAGTTAAGTTCTGAGTGTAAGCAACAGTTAACTGATTTGTTAAAGGAATATAAAGATTGCTTTGCTTGGGATTATACTGAGATGCCTGGTTTAGACCGATCAATTGTTGAACATCGGTTGCCTATCAAGTCTGGATTTCCGCCAAATCAACAGCCAGCTCGCCGATGTAATCCTAATATTCTTCCTGATATTAAGGCCGAAATAACCAAACTTATTGAAGCCAAATTTATTCGGCAGTGTCGGTATGCCGAGTGGATTTCCAATGTTGTTCCAGTTTACAAGAAGAATGGGAAGCTTCGGGTCTGCATTGATTTCAGAAATCTTAATAATGCTACACCGATGGATGGCTACCCAATGCCAGTTGCCGATCTACTAGTTGATGCTGCGGCTGGGCATCGGATCATCAGCTTTATGGATGGCAATGCAGGATACAATCAAATATTTATGGCTGAAGAAGTTATTCCAAAGACTACATTTAGATGTCCTGGTCATGTTGGGTTGTTTGAATGGATAGTCATGACCTTTGGCTTGAAAAATGCTGGTGCTACTTATCAGAGGGCCATGAATTTTATATTTCATGAGTTTATCGGCAAGCTGGTAGAAATTTATATTGATGATGTGGTAGTTAAGTCTGGAGACTTCACAAAGCATCTTGCCGATTTGTGAAAAGTGTTAGAATGCACGAGGAAGCATGGTTTAAAGATGAATCCCAATAAATGTGCATTTGGTGTATCGGCAGGACAGTTCCTTGGTTTCATGGTGCATCAAAGGGGGATCGAAATCAGTCGGAGTTCCATTGATGCTATCAACAAAATAGTTGCCCCTACCAACAAGACTGAGCTCCAATACTTGATCGGCAAGGTAAATTTTATCAGGAGGTTTATACCTAATTTATTTGGTAAACTTCGTGCTTTCAGTCCTTTACTTAAGTTGAAAGCCGATCAAGAGTTCGTTTGGGGGAAAGAGCAACAGTTGGCCCTAGATGAAATCAAGAATTATTTGGTAAATCCTCCAGTTTTGATTCCACCTCAACAAGGAAAGCCCTTCAGGTTATATTTGTCTACCGATGGGATGGTCATCGGTTCAGCTTTGATTCAAGAGTTTGAAGGGAAGGAGCGTATGATTTACTATTTAAGCAGAAGGTTGATTGATGCTGAGACCAGGTATTCAGCTATTGAGAAACTATGCTTATGCTTGTACTTCTCCTGTATTAAGTTAAGGCATTATTTGCTATCGGCCGAATGCACTGTTATTTGCAAAGATGATGTGGTCCGATACATGCTATCTATGCCGATCATGAGTGGCAGGATCGGTAAATGGATTTTGGCACTGTCAGAATTCGATTTGCGTTATGAATCGGCTAAGGCGGTTAAGGGACAAATTATGGCCGATTTTGTAACTCAGCATTGCGGTATAGTGGAGACTTTGGAAATTGTGCCTTGGACCCTCTTCTTTGATGGATCCACGTGTGACCGGGGGGCAGGAATCGGCATAGTGCTAATTTCCCCTCGGGGAAAGAAATATGAGTTCTCCTTGCCGATTGTTGCCACGTCAACGAATAATCAAGCTGAGTATCAAGCTTTGATAAAAGGGTTGGAATTACTAAGGGAGGCTCATGCTAATGCTGTTGAGATCTTCGGAGATTCTATGCTGGTTATAAATCAATTGGCTAGAAGCTATGAATGCCGAAGCGAAGTTTTGATAACTTATCACGAAAGGAGTATGCAACTGTTAAAGGAATTCAAGGATTTCCGATTAGAGCTTGTTCCTCGGTTGCATAATGAAGAAGCCAATCGGTTGGCTCAGCATGCCTCGGGATATCAGCCCATGACAAACGTAGTATCAGCAGTCAGTGCCGATGATTGGAGAAAAGAGATCATTGATTATTTAAAGGATCCATCCAAGAAAGTTGAGAGACATGTTCGGTTTCAAGCTACCAAGTATGTGCTCCTTGAAGACGAGTTATATTACCGGACTATTGATGGGATTCTTCTCAGATGCTTAGGTGATGATGAGGCTAAGAATTTGATGGGAGAAATCCATGAAGGAGTATGTGGAGCACATCAGTCGGCTTTTAAGATGAAGTGGATGATTAGAAGAAATGGGTATTATTGGCCGACTATACTTGAGGATTGCTTTAAGTATTTCAAGGGGTGTCAAGGATGTCAGAAATTTGGCAATGTTCAAAGAGCGCCCGCATCGGCCATGAATCCTATCATCAAGCCTTGGCCGTTCTGAGGATGGGCTATCGATTTGATCGGGCAGATTTATCTGCCATCCAGCAAAGGACATAAGTTTATTTTGGTTGCCACCGATTATTTCACCAAGTGGGTTGAAGCTATTCCTTTGAAGAAAGTTACATCGGCCAATATGATCGATTTTGTGAAAGAGCATATTATTTACCGATTTGGAATTCCTCAAACAATTACTACCGATCAGGGTACTATGTTCACATCAAGGGAGTTTGCTGAATTTGCAATTGGTATGGGAATTAAAGTATTAAACCCTTCTCCTTATTATGCTCAAGCTAGTGGGCAGGCCAAGGCATCTAATAAAGGAATTATCAAGCTCATTAAGCGGAAGATTGAAGAAAATCCTAGGAGGTGGCACACGTTATTAAACGAAGCTTTATGGTCATACCGGATGGCTTGTCATGGATCGACCAAGGTTTCACCTTATCAGTTGGTATATGGGCATGATACAGTGTTACCTTGGGAAATTAAGACTGGGTCTAGGCGACTATCTTTTCAAGATCAATTGGCTGCCGATGATTATGCTACTTTGATGACAGACGAGTTGGATGATCTAGCAGGGCATCGGTTAAGGGCTTTGATGAGTATAGAAGAGAATAAGAAGAGAGTTGCCAGATGGTATGATAAGAAGGTAAAAGCTAAGGAGTTTGCCAATGGAGACTTAGTATGGAAACTAATCTTACCGATCGGGACTAAAAGTTCAAAATTTGGGAAGTGGTCTCCCAATTGGGAGGGTCCCTATCGGATAAGTCGATCGGATCCTGGTAACGCTTATATTTTAGAAACTCTTGAAGGAGTTGAATTTCCTAGAGCATTAAATGGCAAATATCTGAAGAAGTATTACCCAAGCATATGGGTCGATGCATAAAAGTTTAAGTGCCGATAACATTCCTATCGGCTAGATCAAAGTGTGTCTGGGGGTAAAACTCAGTATTTTGAAAGGTGCCGATAACAGTCCTATCGGCTAGACCAAAATATCAGGAAGATTGGAAAGAAGAAGAGTGGGGTATGTTGCCGATGAAGAGTTCACATGTTCAACAGCGCCTGGATCGTCGATATGGCGCACAGACGGATCCGGTTGGCTTCTTCTATCTCCTTCATATCATCATCGGCAGAACCCTCCACCGGCTTCAGCTTCTTCTTCATCTGCAGTGCTATGCGGGCTTGGACATTTCGCTCTTGCTCAAGAAGCTTGATCGTTTCAGGCAGCTGGCTTTCTTCTTGTTGGGCTTGGGACAAGGCTTCTTCTACCTGTTTAAGTTCTACCAACAGGGCTTCCCTTCTTGCCGATAGGTCAGAAATCTTTTGCTTCAATACATCTCCCGAGGATGTCAGAATACCGATGCTCTTGTGCTTCTCATCGGCAAGGAGCTTTACTTTCATCATCTCCTCAGAGAGCTGAGCATGAGCAGCTCTATCGGCGAGACGCTGGGCAGCTTTCTGGTACTGCAGCTGACGGCTCTCTAAGTGTGCAGCTTGAAAAAGGATTTCTTCGGCATCGGCGGGGATTTGACCTCTGAGGGTCTTGAACAAGGCCTTGGTTGGATCGGAATCATCAACCAACTGGGCTGTGTCTTGATGAAGGAGGGCCGATAATTCTTCCAACTTCACCCTGATTTCTGCCGATGTGATTCCAACTGCTCGAGAAAAACTTGCCTCCTCACCTTCATCTTCAGAGATGTCGATGTCAAAGGAGAACAAACTGTCAGGAGAGTCTTGTTCCTGAAAAGGAAATGAAATAAGTTATTCTATGGTCAGGTATTGATAAATGATACAGACAGAGATTGGGTAACTTACTTGTTTCAGGGCAATCTCTCGCCTCTGACTAGATGATGTCGATGGAACCACGGGCTGATCGGCTGGGGTTGCCGATGGGACTACGTCAGCTGAAAGATTAACAGAAGTAATTATAAGACGGGAAAAGTAAGTTCATCGACAATGATTTCATAGAGAGTATGTTACCTTGAGGAGGTGCAGTGCTTGTCTGGATCAAGGAAACTACCGATGCTATGATTAAGCTTGCTGGATCGGTAGTCTGCTCGCGCACATCAGCCGATGTTTCTTCCGGCTGAGGTACTTCTGGCTGGGGCTCTTCTGGTTGGAGTTCTTCCACTTGGGGTGCTTCTTGTGGCTGAGAAGGAGGTGGTACCTGATGTGTCTGGGTTTCTGGAGAAGAGGGAGAAGATTCCACCGGGATAGGTGACTTTGGAGGAGGAGAAGGTGTTGATGTTCTCTGGCGCTTTGCTTGGGTTCTGGTACTCTTAGAACTTTTCCTCTTTTGTTGGCTGGACTGGGGGGCATCGGCAGTCACACCTCTAGTCTTTGCCGATGCACCGGTATGCTAGTACAACAATGAAAACTCGTGAGTACAAGTGTAACAGATGTAAGAATGGGATCAGTATGGATGAAAGAGTTTGAAAATTTACTTTGAAGGCCTGTGCTAAAGTAGAAGCAGCTACCGATGGAGATGTCTTTGTCTGCTTGGTGGTAACTTTCTTGAGGCGCACACCTCGATGCATTATGGCAGCCAAGGTGGGAGCATTGTTGCCGATCGAGGAAATCGGACCTGATGGAAAAAGCTCAATCGGCTTGCCACTCCTGCTGACCGATGGGGGGATGTTATCAACCTGTAATATAACACAGAAAGTGAGTTACTGATGGAAATAAAAGTGAAAGGATTGAGACATCGGTTTGGAAATACTTACAGTATTATCGGGGACTTTGTACTGGGGGTCGATCATGCCGCGGTACGTAAGAGCCGATTTGAAGAACAAATGCTCCTTCCATTCTTCCCACCATTGTTTGTACGCCTGAGTAATGAAGAGGGCCGGGATCCACTCTGATAGATCTGCATCTGTATCAACATTTGGTGGTAGTTGGGCTACTCGGGACCACTTGAGAAGGCTAGTGATGGTTTCTCTAGGTTTTATCACATCGGCATAACAGAGTGCGATCGGCAGCTGACCGAAATCTAGTTGACGGGCTAGTGCCGATGGGTTGTAAAACTCATAGGTCTGGTTGGAGGCTTTCCCACTGCCAAAGAAGTTTACTAGTATAGCTCTGGGAGTGATCAGTGCCATCATCACACCGTGATCCTTGTTGAGAGCATCATTGAACGGATGGAAGACCAAAGGAAACATAGTGTCTGGATCTTCATAAGGCATCCATGCTCGCTGTTCTCTGGTCAGGCCTTCGTACAGGGTCTGAAAGAATCGGCTGACCTGGTCTGCGTTGCCACCTGTGCCAGGCAGAACTATGACAGCCTCGCCAAAGTTCAGAGGAGGACGAGTTGCCGATTCTTCTTCATCCAATTCATAATCCTCGGCTATGTCCCTGGGGAAGCGTTGTGCGAAGAGGTTGAACTCAAGACGCTTGTGCATATGGAGGCTAAGCCACATATTGATGAACCACCAGGGACCCCCTAAGTTGCCGATGGGTTGGCCGAGCAGGAGTTTTCTGGCTACTTGATGGAGGAGGTGGTAAGCCGAGCTGAGTAGGTATCGGCCGAGGGGAAATTGGCCACCGTTAGCTAATCTTTCTGCTGCTGCTAAATAGACAGAAGTTGGTCCTGCCGATCGGCCACAGAATACAAATTTGTCCAGCCACATGTTTAGGAAGGTGGTTTGCTCCTTTATGTTGACGGGCCTTGTTCTACGGTATTTCTAGATGTACCCAGACCAGCCGCTGATAGAGCGGGTTTCCACTTTGGCACTAGGTGTGGTGTCAAATATGTGACTACTATCGGCAGTGGATTCATCTAAACCGGTGAGCATAAGTACATCAGCAAGAGTAGGAGAAGCAGGGCCGTGACTGAAGATAAAGGCATTAAGTGTGTCTGACCAGAAGTATGATGCAGCAATCAGCAGCGACTCATTCCTATGCATATCGGCAAGGGACAATCTGATGCATTGGTCCAGTTTTCGCTCACCCCACTGAACCTCATTAGAATGGCTGACTCTCAAGAACCAATCCTTCCATCCCTTGGTGGGACTGGGCGAGGAACGGAAGGCGTCTTTCCACAGATCTAGAGAAAAGTTCTCGGCTCTGAAGGGGATTCTGTTGGTTTCTGCGTTGATTAGATCGGTAGGATCTAGTTCTCTAACGGACCGAGACATTGAAGGTGTGGCTGATCGGTAGGAATGTCAATTTTATTGGACAAATCCTAGAGGTTTTAAGGATAAAAGAAGAACAAAAGAGAAAGAAGAAGAATGTTCAGTAAAATAAATTGCGGATGAACAAGGGTATGGTAAAGGTACAAGAGGAAGGGTGATGAACTGATCTCGGGAACAGCAAAGTTGATGGCCATCTCCTCGCGAGAAAGATGATCGAAGACTTTGAGGTTGGTGAAGAAAGGTCTTCGTTGGAGTTCTTGGAGCTCTCGAACAGCGCCGCCGCCGGAAAAGTAGAGTTGGGGCTGTAGAATGATGCGATGGAGAAGGAGTACCCGAGAAGGAACTATTTATAGGACAAAATGGGCAAGGGCAAATCTGACTTATCTCTTCGCCGTATCCGTGAAATCCGAGAGTACTCAGGTGGATATGGTAACTGTTCGCACGGTAATCAAGGGATTGCGCAGGTGATTTGACAGGAAGCGGTCATAATCTAGAGATATTTCACTGTGCGGGATTTCCTGGTTGGTCCATCGGCGGCTCGTTGTAACTGTAATATTGCCGATGGGCGAATAAAGTGGAGATATTTCACTGTGCGGGATTTTCTGTTTAATTTGGAATTCGAGTCCTAGTCGTGTCTGATTGTAGCTCTTTGAGCAGGGTATAAATGTAGACCCTGGGGCCTTGTAAGAACATATCTCAATCAATCAATCAAACACAAGTTTTTACTCATATTCCAGCATCTACTTTTTCGACGACTTCGTCATATTTTCTTTTTCATTACGAGTTCTTAGGAGTTCGTCGACTTAAGCTCGGCGTATTCTCAAGTTCCGCGTGAATACCTCTTGGCCGTGGCATCCGGGCGCATCGCTGTTGTCGGGACCAAAGTATTCGAGTTATCACCTTTGCCGATAGTAAGGTCAAATCGGCTGGCACGCCTTAACGTTTGAATCGGGTATTAGCCCTTTGTGTTTGCAGATCCAGCTTTTGCATCAACAGGCTGCCATCTGTAGTAAAAGACCACAGTTTGGGTAAGGGAAAGTTACTTGCAAGAGAAGTGTTTAATTAGAACTTTCAGAATTATAAGAAATTAAGTAGTGCATAAAGGAATGCAGGAATGATTCATGATGCATGCACATTTCGTACGCCCTCACACTCCTGGAAAAGAATAATTCTAGCGGTATAGACGGTGGCATACATACGTGTTCTCTTTATACAAAACTAATCGGTCTACACATTTCGCTGTTAGTGTACCTGCAGAAAATTTCATTTCAGCCCAACCCCACAAGAGTATATGTGCAGAAATGAAAGTCTGATCTCTAGATTCAAAGCTAGGTACTCCGATATATATTCCCTAACATATATTGCAGCACACTATCCATATGAAGCATGCCCATATATACACCAAACAGGTATACACGGTCGTGCCAACTACCCACAATTAAGTACCTTCATATAAACATGTGTGTAACATGTAAATATTCCACTAACCACAACTAACACTCCCCTAGATCGACGGTTTGATGGTCATGCTCTCACAGCTCTCACTTACCATAGCGTAAAGGCATATAGTGTAACACCCCAGTGTTATGGTTGCATAAATCACATGCATAACATAAGCATCATCATCTACTCAAGCATGTCATGATCATCATTTATCTTGAGCCATGTCATACTATGCAAAAATGTGATTTAAATTGATTTAAATAGCCTTCCTATGCTTATGTTTAAGTGAACCATGCTTGTGTTTGTGTGCTATGCCTTGTTAGATAGTTTATCTTTGCTTAACTCAACCTTAGGAACAATGTTCATGTTGATCATTTCTCTAAAATACTTACTTAAGTCATACTTATGCAAATAGGCTCTAGAAACCTCTTTTGCTTAGGCTTTTAAAAAGTGTTTCATAAAATATTTGCATGTCAAAACTTTCTACAGCAAAGTTGTAGCAAATTTTATAAGGAACAAAAGTTGTTTTATGGCTATCTCATGAAAATGAACACAACTAGCTCAAAATTGACCCGCGAGGCAGATTTGGGGCTGTTTTCAACACTTAGAAAATTTTCTAAGTCTTGTATCGCAGCAGTTTGCTCCAGGGGGTATTGTTCATCCTCCAGTTTGAATTCTAGGCCGAATCAAACTATGATGTTGTAAGCTTTGTTGTAGTACTCATGTAGCTCTCCAGCGTAGAGCAATTAGCCAGCAAAATCATCAATTGGTTTAGGAGTTAATCGCGCTGCAAGTTCGGGTTTCAGTCGGTGATCACGTCGCCTGAATCAGAGCCGAGCTCGCCGTCGTGGATGTCCAGAGCGACACCTGTCAGCCAGATGGCGCCCGTACGCTGGCGATGGCCCTGCTCGTCAGGTCGTCGATGTTGGCATGGACGCCACGGCGCCCCGCACTCGCTCAGCGCCCGTCCATTCTCCTCCTTCCTCTCTCTCGCGCTCGCTCTGGCGGAAACGCCATCGCCATTGCCGCCGAGAGCTCCGCAAGCTCCTCGCGCCTTCGTCTCTGCGCCTTGCTTCACCTCCGAGCGCCTCCAAGTTCGCCTCGAGCTCCTCCATCTTCTCCACCCATCGGTTGGACGAGATCTCCACGAGGTGAGCGGCATTTCGCAAGTTCCTTGTCGTCGGGTTCGCGGCCGTCGTGACCCCGATTCCGGCGAACCTCGCCGCCGTTCCGTCCTTGCTTCCTTTCTTCCCTTTGAGTCGCGTTAGGGTCTACTTAGGTCTTGGCATCGGTCCACACCACGCCATTCCGGCTAAGACCTCACCGTCGCGCGGGAACACTGTCGCCGCACCGCCGTGCTCACCGCCGACGAGCGCCTCGCACGTGAGCAGGCTCACCAGAGCCGTTAGGGTTAGGCATTCCTACCTAGAAAGCTCCGCGCTGACTCACTGATGCTTAAGCCGCCCTTCCCCGACGCTCTACCGGTCGGAGATGGCCGACGGCGACCCCTCTCCGTAGCTGAAACCCTAGCGCCACCTACCTCCATCGATGCGGAATCACTCCAGGAGCACGCTGGTGCCCTTGGATCCGCCGGAGAAGCTCACCGTCGGCGAGCATTTGCCGGCCAAGGTGTCCTCTGTTCTCGGTGTCACTGACGCGCGGGTCCCGACTGTCAGTGACTCGACGGTCTCCACCTTCCTTTTATTCAAATCTTGATTGTTTGGCTTTCTTGCAAAACTCATATCTCCTGTTTCTGAGATCCAAAAATTGTGAAATCAATTTTGTGGTATTCCTTGAGATGGCTAGTTTTTAATTAAAATATAAAATGAACCATGTTTTCTGAGAAAAATATTTATTAGGATTTAATTTGGTTATTCATGAGTAAATTCATATCTCTTGTTATACTGCTTATTTTGCTATGAAACTTTTATGGTAGTCTCTGTGTTGTACTAGAAGGCTATGATAATTATTTCATGATTTTTGGAGTACTGCAGCTTTGTTATGTAATTTATGTTTGAGATTTTGCTTGTTTCCTTAATTAAATCATATAAAATAATTGGTGCTTATGCTGGTGCTCTATTTTGGTGGTAAACTTGTTTATGGTATTCTTAATGTGGAAATAATCTGAAATCTGTTGTTTGACACCATATAAGTCATGTTTCTGAATTTATGAAATATACACATTGTCACATCTTAAATGCATATCTTTAATTTGGTATGTGCAATTGCTCTGAAATTTTTATGCTGATGCCTTGATGCTATACTTGTGCTTCTGTAATTTTTGTAGATTTGTCTGAGCGCTTTTACTAGTATCTTGTAATTATGTTCCTTTCTAGAATTACATTAATAAATGCAATGTTAATATATATCTTTGGAGGTTATCATATGATGTTCTGGCTATCTTGTGGTGTGCTTGTGCTCATAAGCCATGTGGTTGGCATTTTTTATGCTTTGGTTATGGCATCAAATAATTAATTAAAAGATTAAAGGCTGTTCTGGACAGCAAGAGAGTAATATAGTCTTTACTTGTTGCTAACTTGGTTTTCTGGGAAGCTTATCTAAATCAAAGTTGTTGTAAACTTTATGGACTAGCTGTGGTTTAAATTTGGGGTCATTTGGCCTAGTAGTTTAAAAGTTATAGCTGTTCCAAGTTGGGGTTCCAGAAATAGGTGTTCTCTGTTTTTCTGGGACAGAATCTGGAACTTTGTTTAAATGACCTGGTTAACCTATGAATCTTGCTGTGATGATAAAAGATGATTTGTGGATAATTTCATAAGCTTTCCAGAATGTCCTCACTTAAATTTGTTGGATCCTTGTAACTTTAGTTATGGTTTGTTTAGGGAGCTGTTCTGTTTTGTGTTGCTTGCTGTTTATAATTGACTTGTCAAGTTCGATTAATTCTTGTGGTTTTCCTTTGTGAGTTAAGTTAGAAGTTACTCCGTAAATGAGTGTCTAGTGAGTTTATCCATGTATCAAGCATTCATCCTTCAATATGCACATCATCTTATTCATTGAGCATGCAATAGGTGCACCGGACGCGACCGCTTCCTATGAGCTCCAAGTGAACCCCGAAGGCTAGGAGGGCAGCCAGGAGGTGGAGGTCCAGCCAGTCGGACTCGAGGAGCCTGAAGAAGAAGTTGAGTGCCCGAACCACGAGCCAGACTCGTTCGTGAAAGGCAAGTCCCGGAGCATTCTAAGCCTCCCTTTACTTTCGAAAGTTTACTTAATATGTTATATCTATTGGTGCATTAAGTATAGGAGTTGTGATGAAACCTTTGCTGCATTTTACTCCATCCTTGTCCAGATAACTCACCACACCTTGGTTATAGAGTTAGGATCGAGTAGCAACTTAGCCATGCTTTAATCGGTAGAAGTCGGGTGATTTCCTGTCACCTGCGCAATATAGGGTTGTGTCGGATCACGATGGTCTATACGTGCTATCGGGGAATGGAACCTGATTAAATTAACTTAAGCTGGGCGGAGTTTTGCAAGGTTGTAGTAACTCCGTCTGTGGCATCTAAGGACCGACCGTTGTACGTCCTCTTGTCATGTTGAACGCATGCCTAACACTTAGTTGGCCGGATAACTCGTTCCGACCGCGAAGCCGAGTAATATGACTCAGGCCGGAAGGTCGATAAGTATAAAGTGCGCACTACCGGAGGAAGTGCGGTGTGCGGGGGACCATTGGCGTAAGCCCAAAGGCAGGTGAGTTAAAATTCCTGACCTCCCTGGCAGAGTGGTAGCCCTGGGAGTGCGGCGCTTATCGGAACCGCGATTCCAGAGTCGTATCAAAGGTGACCCGTTGGCTCTCCGGCAGGGGAAGCTTGGGTGAGTGATGGGAATACCCCTCCAGCTGGATAGGAATTCGATTCGAATCGCCGTCTCTCCCGATTAGTGAGAACTTGACAGAGCAGCGGCAAACATAGCATTCACTAATGAACTTGGTTCATGATAATTATGATAGCAAGGAAGAACATATGATGAACTTGATATGGTTATTATTGCTTGTAATAATCAAGTGAAGTGCTTTAGTACAGGTGCTAATCTAGTGGTAGGCTAATGATGAATAAATATGATGCTCTCACAATAATTTAGTTATAATGTAAGCTTTTGGCAAATGTTGAGTCAACCAGCTCTACTTGATATTAGCCTTGCATGATCCTTGGTGTCTTTTATGTTTTACTAGACAGGTAAGTCTAGCTGAGTACAATCTCGTACTCAGGGTTTATTCCCACCTGTTGCAGATGACATCTTTTATGACGGCTTCTGCAAGACCTGTCTCCATCCCCTGGGGATGAGGACTAACCGTTGGGCACGGTTCTCTAACAAACTTGTACCTGTTGCTTTTGGAATGATGGTGTAGACTCTGGCAATAACAAGAATTTGTGAACTGAACTGTGGAAAGTGTGTGTAACTATTTTGCTTCCGCTACTTCGAACATGTGTTGTAATAACTTAATGACTCCGATGTGGTGCCGCTTCGACGGCAATGAATGACTATGTAACATTCGCTGTGTTGTGCTGAATTATTACGATCTTAGTTTGTTGCAAGTTGGTTTGAAGTCCTTCGTGATTTCAATTGACTACCGGGATTATATGGGCTCAAGTTTGGAAACTTGATTGCTTGACAATCGTTTCTACACTTGAACTCTTATAATTTAGTCGGTTCTGTGACAGCTGGCATCGGAGCAAGTTCAGCATTATAAATGCAGCGTTTGTGTATTTAAAAACAAAAGAGTTTTTTTTAAATAAAATGGTGTAAATCAATACTTAAGTTATGCCTGTGGTCGAATCCTCCTTGCCCATATAAGGACTATAGGTGGCTATTTAAGTACTGACTTGGGGGGTTTTATTTATGCATCTCCGGCAGTACTCAGGTATGGATGTGTGATGACCGCACTATGTAGCTACTCTGTGGTCTAATGGTGGAGGTAGCCTTCATATGTGAGGTAGCCACATATGTAGCTAGATTTAAATTATGCAACGTCGCACCTACGCTATGGTAAGTGTGAGCTGTGAGAGCATGATCGTCCAAACGACGGTCTAGGAGAGTGTTCGCGGTGGTTTTCTGGAGTGGTTACATGTCCAAAACCATGGAACCATGAAAGAAACTTAATTGGGGAGCATTTAATTTATCGGGTAGCTGTGGTGTCATTGTTTGTGCATGTTGGGCATGTCCAAGCAATGTGCACTTAGTTTACTGCTTTCTTGAGTGTTATATTGGGAACTGTTGGGCTGAAATGAAGTTTCTGCAGGTACTCTAACAGCGCACGTGTAAATCGCTAGTTATCATATCGAGAGACGAATGTATGCCACCGTATATCCGTTAGAATATTAATTTTCTAAGTTGTGAGGATGTACGGTTCGTGCATGCATCATGTCGCATTCATACATACATTCTGTCTACTCCTTCCCTTACAATGTCGTCCCTTTTTAATTAAATAAATGTTGCTTAAACTAATCCTCTTTCACCCATGGTATTCTTATTCCTTTCCACAGATGGACGCACCCGCTTCACCTCGTCCTAGTGACACTTTCTTGAGCGAGTTTGGCACTCCTACCTTGCTCTGGAGAGTGCTTCAGTCTGTGGGGTATACTGAGCCACCTCAGTATTCTTGGTGGGAGTTGGATAGGACAGGAGAGTTGCAGTCGTTTGCTGTGCAGGGGGTTATCCCTCCACATGGGGGCAGGCCTACATGGACAGGGTGGACCTGTAGCTTAGATGGGCAGACTCATTGGGAAGCAGCTCAGGTTGCAGCCCAGACTATCCTACTCGATATCTGTCAGAGGTGTGGCGATGAGCTGACGGGAGGACCAGCGGCCTCCATTCCCCGTGCTGACCCAGCAGCAGCGGAGTGGAAACAGGCTGATGGTTGTGCTTTGGTTCGAGGCAGGGGAGAGCGAGCTGAGAGTTCTAGTCCTACTATGAGTGCTATGATGGCTGTGCTCAAGCTGATCAGTCAGCGAGAGGACACCTATGCACAGGTGATGGTGGCTGTTCGCCAGGCTCAGGAGATGCAACGGAAGGCTGAAAAGCGTGCTCACAAGTTTCGCAAGCAAGCTAGACTCCTGGAGCAAGCTCAGAAGGACGCGATGACTGGGAAGACATTGCAGAGTACCATAGGCAGTAGTGGGTGAAGGCCATTAGAGAGAGATCATAAGCAGGATCAGATGGGTCAGTTAGCTAGAGAGAAGGAGACAGTGCAGGAGCACTTGGTGCAGATCACTCGTGAGAGGGACACTGCACTCCGCGTATCGGAGAATAGGCGCCGGGCATGGGAGATGCACCAATTTCAGTCTCTTGAGCGGGAGAACTATCTGCAGTATCAGATTGAGGCTGGTCTTGTGGAGATTCACCGTCTCAACAACTTGCTACACCCTATTCCTCGCCCTATACCCGTGTATCCAGAGGTGGGACCTCAGGTGATTGTGGCCGATGATGATGGTATGGAGGTCGATGGACCAGCAGCGGCTGCACCACCCTTGCACGAGGACGTGGAGGACAAGGAGCTTGAGCCAGTTAGCAACGAGGATGGAGAGGCGATCTTCGACGCTGACTCGGACGACGAGCCTGGAGTATAGGGAGTAGTGGGTAGTGTTTTGTGGGGATCTTTTGTAGTCTGGCAGTTAGCGGTGATGCTTTTGTAACCATGTTGTAATCCGGAACTTTGACCTTGACTCATGGCATGTACTGTGGTGGTGTAATAACTTTATGGACCCAATGTGCAATCTTAACATGTTTGATCTGTTATGATGATGTTTTCCGTTGCGGTGCATATTGCGGATATCTTTGTCATGTGATTGGATTGGTGATGTTGTTTTGTGGAATTGAATTATTGTGCCTTTCTATAAAGCTATTCTCTCAAATACTTTCAGGCATCAATATAAGTTCTTCTGCGGCAAATCTTGTCATCATCAATGCTCACTGACTGTATCTTTACAGATGTCTCGTGGCACCCGAGGTGAGGAACAGCGTGCAAACATGAATCCACCCTCTCCTCCTCCACCACCAAATCCAGGTGAGCTAATGCAAATGATGGTGGAAAATCAGAGGATGCTCATTGAGACCATCAATCGGATGGCGAATCAGGGTGGTCGTCATGCACATGAAGGGCCAGCTCCTAATTAGTATAGCAGTTTCAAGGATTTCATGGATACTAAGCCCCCATCTTTCAGAGAGGCTGAAGAACCCCTTCAAGCTGAGGAATGACTGAACACAGTGGAACAAAAGTTCCGCTTGCTTCGGCTGACCGAGGGTCTGAAGGCGGAGTATGCAGCTCATCAACTGCAAGGTCCAGCAGGTATCTGGTGGAATCAGTAACGGGAAGCTCTTCCAGCCGACACTGTGCTTGACTGGAATCTTTTCCGTGAAGCATTCAAGGGGCATTTCATTCCTCCTGGTGTCATGGAAATGAAGCATACCGAGTTTATGCAGTTGACTCAGGGCAACAAAACTATGAAGGAGTATTTGCATGCTTTCAATCATTTGTCTAGGTATGCTCCTGAGTTTGTGAACACTGAGGCGAAAAAGATTGCTAGTTTCAAGCGGGGTTTGGGCCCCAAGTTGCTGAAGACTATGGGCCGCACTAAGTGTGCAACTTTCAATGAGTTTGTCAGTGATGCTCTTACCCAAGAGAACTATAACACTGTGTACACTGCGACCAAGACCCGCAAGAGGGCTTTTGAAGCCGGGGCAGGATCATCTCAGTCCAAGGCTCCAGTGGCAGCTAAGCCACCGTACCATGCTCCAACGCCTAACCAGCGGTATCGCCCTCCTGTGAAGAAGAATCAGGTGAAGACGGGTTTCCGCAAGTGGTACTCTATTGCTCTTCCTAGGGGCAACACGGGTCCCAACTATGCCAAGACTCCACCTGCCAACCGTCCGTGCTGGAACTGCAATCAGACCGGGCATTGGCAGAGCAATTGTCCTTACCCGCCAAAGAAGGTCAACCAGGGGAACGTCCGCCAGGGGGGTGTTCACTACACGACCGTGGAGGCAATCCTTGCTGGTGAGGTAGTTACGGCTGGTAAGTTTCTGGTTAACCAATGTGATGCACTTGTGCTTTTTGATTCAGGAGCATCGCATTCTTTTGTGAGTTCAGACTTTGTGTCTAAGCATAATCTCAAAGCAAGTACACTAGATAAGGGTAGTTATTGCATTAGTGCTTCTGGGAATGATATTTCTACCAATCAAGTGGTTTTTGGGGCAACTCTAGAAATTGGAGGCCGTCAGTTTCTTACTGATCTAGTTGTCTTACCCGGTGTGGGCATAGATGTAATTCTGGGTATGAATTGGATGAGTGGTAAAAGAGTTCTTATCGACACCACCACTCGTGTAGTGATGTTGAGAGACCCAAGTACCAGGGAAGCGTTCTTAGAGCAACTTCCTCGAGATATCCATATCTGTAGCACGGTGAATGCAGTTACAGCTAAGGCCATCCAGGATATTCCGGTGGTGTGTGAATTCCCAGATGTATTTCCTGATGATTTACTCGGGCTTCCTCCAGATCGGGATGTGGAGTTCAAAATTGAATTGACTCCAGGTACCGCTCCTATCTCTAGAAGACCTTATAGAATGCCACCAAATGAGCTAGCTGAGCTTAAGACTCAACTAAATGAGTTGTTAAAAAAGGGTCTTATCTGTCCTAGTTCTTCTCCTTGGGGTTGTCCGGCTATCTTTGTGAAGAAGAAGGATCAATCCTTGCGCATGTGTGTGGACTATCGTCCTCTAAATGCCGTGACCATCAAGAATAAATACCCTCTTCCTCGCATTGATATCTTGTTTGATCAGTTGTCTAAAGCTAAGGTATTCTCCAAGATTGATTTGTGATCTGGGTATCATCAGATTAAGATCCGTCCTGAAGATGCGCCTAAGACAGCTTTCTCGACGAGGTATGAGTTGTGTGAGTATCTCATCATGTCCTTCGGTCTTACAAATGCACCTGCTCACTTCATGTATCTCATGAATTCGGTGTTCATGCCCAAATTGGACCAGTTTGTGGTGGTCTTCATCGATGATATCTTGGTATATTCTTGCAATGAAGAGGAACATGCAGAGCATCTGTGTGTGGTGTTGTCGCGTTTGCGTGAGCATCAGCTTTATGCAAAATTCAGCAAATGCGAGTTTTGGCTAAAGAAAGTACCTTTCTTGGGCCATGTCTTATCTGAAGAAGGCATATCGGTGGATCCGGCTAAGGTGCAAGAAGTGCTGGATTGGAAAGTTCCAACTTCGGTACACGAGGTTCGGAGTTTTCTCGGTCTGGTTGGATATTATCGTTGATTCATTCCCGAATTTTCAAAAATATCCAAGCCGATGACTCGTTTGCATCAGAAAGATGAGAAGTTTTTGTGGACGCCTGAGTGTGAAGAGGCATTCCACAAGTTGAGGACATTGCTGACATCAGCTCCTGTCCTAGCTCAACCTGATATCGAAAAACCCTTTGATGTCTTTTGTGACGCGTCAGGCATTGGTCTAGGCTGCGTGTTGATGCAAGAAGGTCGCGTTATCACGTATGCCTCACGCCAACTTCGAAAGCATGAGGTCAATTACCCTACTCATGACTTAGAATTGGCAGCAGTTGTTCATGCTTTGAAAATCTAGAGGCATTATTTGCTGGGTAATCTGTGCAATATCTACACTGATCATAAGAGCCTCAAGTACATCTTCACTCAACCTGAATTGAACATGCGGCAGCGAAGGTGGCTTGAGTTGATTAAAGATTACAATCTACAAGTGCACTATCATCCGGGCAAGGCGAACGTGGTTGCGGATGCCTTGAGTCGGAAAGCGCACTGTCACTCAATCCAAGTGGAAGATCCGATGTTGTCCCATCTTATGCATCCACTTGTGCTCAACCAGATTTCTCTGGAGAGTACTCTTCGCAATCGAGTCATCAAATTGCAGCAAATAGATGTAGGTATCCATCATATAAAGAGGAAAATGAAGGAAGAAGAAACGAAGCATTTTAGGGTCGATGAGAACGGAATTCTTTGGTTCAAGGATCGACTTGTGGTTCCAAAAGATCGTGAGCTGCGAAATCAGATTTTATCTGAAGCTCATTCATCCAAGTTGTCTATTCATCTTGGTAGTAGCAAGATGTATCAGGATTTGAAACCTCTGTTTTGGTGGACAAAGATGAAGAAGGAGATTGCTGCTTTTGTCGCTCGTTGTGACAATTGTTGTCGTGTGAAGGCGGTTCACATGAAAGCTGGTTTACTTCAACCCTTGTCAATTCCTGGTTGGAAATGGGAAGAAGTTAGCATGGATTTCATTGTTGGGTTCCCAACTTTGGTTAAGGGTTACGACTCTATTTGGGTGATTGTAGATTGTTTGACCAAGGTTGCTCGTTTTATTCCAGTTCGAACTGACTACCGTCCACATCAGTATGCGGAGTTGTATTTTGAGCACATTGTTTGTCAGTATGGTGTGCCTCCAACAATCATATCAGATCGTGGACCACAGTTCACTGCTCGTTTTTGGGAGTGTCTGCATGAGCAGATTGGTACTCATTTAGTCCGTAGTTCAGCTTATCATCCCCAAATAGCAGGTCAAACTGAAAGGGTCAACCAAATCCTAGAAGATATGTTGAGGGCGTGTGCTCTCTCTTCAAAGGGCTCTTGGGGTAAGTGGTTTCCATTAGCTAAGTTCTCCTACAACAATAGTTATCAGGAGAGTATCAAGATGACTCCATTCGAGGCCCTGTATGGTCGAAAGTGTCCAACCCCGTTGAATTGGGTAGAAGCCGGAGAGCGAAGGTATTATGGCATCGATTTCATGAACGAAGCGGAGCAGCAAGTCTGTACCATCCAGCAACATCTGGAAGCTGCTCAAGCTCGTCAGAAAAGTTATGCCGACAAAAGAAGAAAGCCGATTGAGTTTTCAGTTGGTGACCATGTGTATATCAAGATGTCTCCGATGAAGGGTGTACAAAGGTTCGGAGTCAAGCGAAAGCTTGCACCTCGTTTTGTGGGACCTTATCGGATTCTCGAAAGGAAAGGAAACGTAGCATACAAAGTTCAACTCCCAGTTGGGCTTCGGGCTATTTTCCCTGTCTTCCACGTATCACAATTGAAAAAGTGCCTTCGTGTTCCGTAGGAAAGAGTGGAAGTTCGGGATATCAAGTTGAAGTCTGACTTGGTGTATGAAGAAAAACCTGTAGTGGTTCTTGACCGCAAGGAAAGGGTGACTCGTAATCGTGTGGTTAAGTTCTACAAGGTGTTGTGGTGTAACCACGTGGAAGAAGATGCCACTTGGGAGACGGAGGATTATTTAAAAGAAGTTTACAAAACATTCTTCGAAAATCAGAAAGCTTTCAAATCTCGGGACGAGATTTTTGTAAGGGGGGAGGGCTGTAACACCCCAGTGTTATGGTTGCATAAATCACATGCATAACATAAGCATCATCATCTACTCAAGCATGTCATGATCATCATTTATCTTGAGCCATGTCATACTATGCAAAAATGTGATTTAAATTGATTTAAATAGCCTTCCTATGCTTATGTTTGAGTGAACCATGCTTGTGTTTGTGTGCTATGCCTTTTTAGATAGTTTATCTTTGCTTAACTCAACCTTAGGAACAATGTTCATGTTGATCATTTCTCTAAAATACTTACTTAAGTCATACTTATGCAAATAGGCTCTAGAAACCTCTTTTTCTTAGGCTTTTAAAAAGTGTTTCATAAAATGTTTGCATGTCAAACATTTCTACAGCAACGTTGTAGCAAATTTTATAAGGAACAAAAGTTGTTTTATGGCCATCTCATGAAAATGATCACAACTAGCTCAAAATTGACCCACAAGGCAGATTTGGGGCTGTTTTCAACACTTAGAAAATTTTCTAAGTCTTGTATCGCAGCAGTTTGCTCGAGGTGGTATTGTTCATCCTTCAGTTTGAATTCTAGGCCGAATCAAACTATGATCTTGTAAGCTTTGTTGTAGTACTCATGTAGCTCTACAGCGTAGAGCAATTAGCCAGCAAAATAATCAATTGGTTTAGGAGTTAATCGCGCTGCAAGTTCGGATTTCAGTCGGTGATCACGTCGCCTGAATCAGAGCCGAGCTCGCCGTCGTGGATGTCCAGAGCGACACCTGTCCGCCAGATGGCGCCCGTACGCCGGCGATGGCCCCGCTCGTCAGGTCGTCGACGTTGGCATGGACGCCACGGCGCCCCGCACTCGCTCAGCGCCCGTCCATTCTCTTCCTTCCTCTCTTGCGCGCTCGCTCTGGCGGAAACGCCGTCGCCATTGCCGCCGAGAGCTCCGCAAGCTCCTCGCGGCTTCGTCTCTACGCCTTGCTTCACCTCCAAGCGCCTCCAAGTTCGCCTCGAGCTCCTCCATCTTCTCCACCCATCGGTTGGACGAGATCTCCACGAGGTGAGCGGTATTTCGCAAGTTCCTCGTCGTCGGGTTCGCGGCCGTCGTGACCCCGATTCCGGCGAACCTCGCCGCCGTTCCATCCTTGCTTCCTTTCTTCCCTCTGAGTCGTGTTAGGGTCTACTTAGGTCTTGGCGTCGGTCCACACCACGCCATTCCGGCTAAGACCTCACCGTCGCGCGAGAACACGGTCGCCGCACCGCCGTGCTCACCGCCGACGAGCGCCTCGCACGTGAGCAGGCTCACCAGAGCCGTTAGGGTTAGGCATTCCTACCTAGAAAGCTCCGCGCTGACTCACTGATGCTTAAGCCGCCCTTCTCCGACGCTCTACCGGTCGGAGATGGCCGGCGTAAGCCGGGGTAGCTCCGCCGTGCCGCCATGGCCGACGGCGACCCCTCTCCGTAGCCGAAACCCTAGCGCCACCTACCTCCATCGATGCGGAATCACTCCAGGAGCACGCTGGTGCCCTTGGATCCGCCGGAGAAGCTCACCGTCAGCGAGCATTTGCCGGCGAAGGTGTCCTCTGTTCTCGGTGTCACTGACGCGCGGGTCCCGACTGTCAGTGACTCAACGGTCTCCTCCTTCCTTTTATTCAAATCTTGATTTTTTGGCTTTCTTGAAAAAATCATATCTCCTGTTTCTGAGATCCAAAAATTGTGAAATCAATTTTGTGGTATTCCTTGAGATGGCTAATTTTTAATAAAAATATAAAATGAACCATGTTTTCTGAGAAAAATATTTATTAGGATTTAATCTGGTTATTCATGAGTAAATTCATATCTCTTGTTATACTGCTTATTTTGCTATGAAATTTTTATGGTAGTCTCTGTGTGGTACTAGAAGGCTATGATAATTATTTCATGATTTTTGGAGTACTGCAGCTTTGTTATGTAATTTATGTTTGAGATTTGGCTTGTTAACTTAATTAAATCATATAAAATAATTGGTGCTTATGTTTGTGCTCTATTTTGGTGGTAAACTTGTTTATGGTATTCTTAATGTGGAAATAATCTGATATCTGTTGTTTGACACCATATAAGTCATGTTTCTGAATTTATGAAATATACACATTGTCACATGTTAAATGCATATCTTTAATTTGGTATGTGCAGTTGCTCTGAAATTTTTATGGTGATGCATTGATGCTATACGTGTGCTTCTGTAATTTTTGTAGATTTGTCTGAGCACTTTTACTAGTATCTTGTAATTATGTTCCTTTCTAGAATTACATTAATAAATGCCTTGTTAATATATATCTTTGGAGGTTATCATATGATGTTCTAGCTATCTTGTGGTGTGCTTGTGCTCATAAGCCATGTGGTTGGCATTGTTTATGCTTTGGTTATGGCATCAAATAATTAATTAAAAGATTAAGGCTGTTCTGGACAGCAAGAGAGTAATATAATCTTTACTTGTTGCTAACTTAGTTTTCTGGGAAGCTTGTATAAATCAAAGTTTTTGTAAACTTTATGGACTAGCTGTGGTTTAAATTTGGGGTCATTTGGCCTAGTAGTTTAAAAGTTATAGCTGTTCCAAGTTGGGGTTCCAGAAATAGGTGTTCTCTGTTTTTCTGGGACAGAATCTGGAACTTTGTTTAAATGACCTGGTTAACCTATGAATCTTGCTGTGATGATAAAAGATGATTTGTAGATAATTTCATAAGCTTTCCAGAATGTCCTCACTTAAATTTGTTGGATCCTTGTAACTTTAGTTATGGTTTGTTTAGGGAGCTGTTCTGTTTTGTGTTGCTTGCTGTTTATAATTGACTTGTCAAGTTCGATTAATTCTTGTGGTTTTCCTTTGTGAGTTAAGTTAGAAGTTACTCCGTAAATGAGTGTCCAGTGAGTTTATCCATGTATCAAGCATTCATCCTTCAATATGCACATCATCTTATTCATTGAGCATGCAATAGGTGCATCGGACGCGACCGCTTCCTACGAGCTCCAAGTGAACCCCGAAGGCCAGGAGGGCAGCCAGGAGGTGGAGGTCCAGCCAGTCGGACTCGAGGAGCCCGAAGAAGAAGTTGAGTGCCCGAACCACGAGCCAGCCTCGTTCGTGAAAGGCAAGCCCTGGAGCATTCTAAGCCTCCCTTTACTTTCGAAAGTTTACTTAATATGTTATATCTATTGGTGCATTAAGTATAGGAGTTGTGATGAAACCTTTGCTGCATTTTACTCCATCCTTGTCCAGATAACTCACCACACCTTGGTTATAGAGTTAGGATCGAGTAGCAGCTTAGCCATGCTTTAATCGGTAGAAGTCGGCTGATTTCCTGTCACCTGCGCGATATAGGGTTGTGTCGGATCACGATGGTCTATACGTGCTATCGTGGAATGGAACCTGATTAAATTAACTTAAGCCGGGCGGAGTTTTGCAAGGTTGTAGTAACTCCGTCTGTGGCAGCTAAGGACCGACCGTTGTACGTCCTCTTGTCATGTTGAATGCATGCCTAACACTTAGTTGGCCGGATAACTCGTTCCGACCGCGAAGCCGAGTAATATGACTCAGGCCGGAAGGTCGATAAGTATAAAGTGCGCACTACCGGAGGAAGTGCGGTGTGCGGGGGACCATTGGCGTAAGCCCAAAGGCAGGTGAGTTAAAATTCCTGACCTCCCTGGCAGAGTGGTAGCCCTGGGAGTGCGGCGCTTATCGGAACCGCGATTCCAGAGTCGTATCAAAGGTGACCCGTTGGCTCTCCGGCAGGGGAAGCTTGGGTGAGTGACGGGAATACCCCTCCAGCTGGATAGGAATTCGATTCGAATCGCCGTCTCTTCCGATTAGTGAGAACTTGACAGAGCAGCGGCAAACATAGCATTCACTAATGAACTTGGTTCATGATAATGATGATAGCAAGGAAGAACATATGATGAACTTGATATGGTTATTATTGCTTGTAATAATCAAGTGAAGTGCTTTAGTACAGGTGCTAATCTAGTGGTAGGCTAATGATGAATAAATATGATGCTCTCACGATAATTTAGTTATAATGTAAGCTTTTGGCAAATGTTGAGTCAACCAGCTCTACTTGATATTAGCCTTGCATGATCCTTGGTGTCTTTTATGTTTTACTAGACGGGTAAGTCTAGCTGAGTACAATCTCGTACTCAGGGTTTATTCCCACCTGTTGCAGATGACATCTTTTATGACGGCTTCTGCAAGACCTGTCTCCATCCCGCTGGGGATGAGGACTAACCGTTGGGCAAGGTTCTCTAACAAACTCGTACCTGTTGCTTTTGGAAGGATGGTGTAGACTCTGGAAATAACAAGAACTTGTGAACTGAACTGTGGAAAGTGTGTTTGTAACTATTTTGCTTCCGCTACTTCGAACATGTGTTGTAATAACTTAATGACTCTGATGTGGTGCCGCTTCGACGGCAATGAATGACTATGTAACATTCGCTGTGTTGTGCTGAATTATTACGATCTTGGTTTGTTGCAAGTTGGTTTCAAGTCCTTCGTGTTTTCAATTGACTACCGGGATTATATGGGCTCAAGTTTGGAAACTTGATTGCTTGACAATCGTTTCTACACTTGAACTCTTATAATTTGGTCGGTTCTGTGACATATAGATCCATACATTACCACTCAAGCAAGTGGCATCCATACAATTTTACGCCATATGGACGATGAAACAAAAATATTGCTTACCGTGATGTAGAGGTATATGATCCATTCATTACCACTTAAGTAAGTGGCATCCTTACTATTGCACGCCGTATGGACGATGAAAGGAAAAACCACCAGTTAGTATTACTTATAGCCACCTAAAGTCCTTATTTGGGCATAGAGGGTGTGATCACTGGCATGATAAATTTTCGCTCAAACATTTTTAAAATAGCCCTATATGTGGCCTAATTTGTCAAATAGTTTGGGAAAAAACAAATTCATTTGTTTTAATTACATCTATGATTGTTAAATGCTTAATATTGCTCCGATGCCAGTTGTAACAGAACCGTCCAATTTATAAGAATTCAAGTGAATTAGCGACCACGAGAGCGGTCAAGCCAATGGACTTGAACCCATATAAACCTGATAGTCCGACGAAACCTCAAAAGATCTTGATTAAACCAACATACATACATGATCAAGCATCTCCATCACAGATTACATACATTCAAAACACAGATCATAGTTTTACATCCATCGGAGTTCAAGTGCAACTTATTACAACCCAAGTTTGATAGTGGAAGCAAAGTAGTTTTGAAACCTCACACACACATAGTTTGTTACATGCCAGTCCGATCATCAACCCAACAAAAGCATAAATGAAGATATAAGAGATGATCTTGCTCGAGATCTACTCATCATCCACATCCAGATGGTGACAGTTAGCACAATACTCGTGGTACACGATGTCATCTGCAACAAGGGTAAATAAAACCCTGAGTATGAAAATGTACTCAGCTAGACTTACCCATCATAAACCAGAAATAAAGTGACACCAAGGATTATACAAGGCTCATATATGTGGGCTGGTTTGACTCCCTTTTTTTGTATAAAGGCTTTAGTTTGAAGTTAAACATGTGCCTTCTTATTAGCAGCAAGTTAATTACTTAAAATAGCTATCCACTAGATTAGCACCTGTTCTAAGCAAACACTTGAGTATTAAGCATCACAATAATAACCATATCCAGATTATCACATCGCCATCATCATTCTCATCATAACCATTAAGTTCATTTAGTGTGCTCTACGTTGCCGCTGCTCAATTCAAGTTCTCACTATCCGGGAGAGACGGCGATTCGAATCGATTCCTATCCAGCTAGAGGGGTATTCCTAGCACTCACCCAGGCGTACTTTGCAAGAGCAGCCTTTAGCACAACTCAAGACCAAATCGCGGGTCCGATCAATGATGCACCCCCAGGGACGACAATCTGCCAGGGTCAGGACTCTAACCTAACACCTCGGTCTTATGCCATTGACTCCCCGCATATACTTACTACCAACCAGGGTGCGCACTCAAACAGAACGGGGTGCCCGGCCTGAGTTGACTCATAGGCTTCGTGGTCGGAACGACTTATCTGGCCAACTAAGTGTTAGGCATGCATTCAACATGACAAGAGGACGTACATCGTATCGGTCCTTAACCGACACAGACGGGGATAGATCCACAACCAAGACCTCCATGCCTTGTTGCATTACTATCGCATTCCCGCCCAGTCTCCATTCATTATTATCACATGATTATTTCCATCATAGCAAATATAGCCAACCGTGATCAGATATCCACCTATCTCTCGCTGGTGACAGGAAATCACCTAGCTTCTACCGAGCTAAGCATGGCTAAGGAGTACTTCGATCCTGGACCTACTCAAGGTGAGGTATAAGGAGGACAAGGTAGTCATTATGCAGCAAGGGTGTCATATCAACACCTAACACTTAATGCAGCAATATATAACCATAGTTATTTGACTCTTGAGCATGATAACAAAAATAGTAGGAGTCTAATAATACTCCTGGGCTAGCCTTCGATGTACGTAGATGGACGGTGCTCAGGGCACTCCGGCAAGTCCTCCTCTTCAGCTCCTCCCTCCTGAGGTTGCTGCTCCTCCGGCTCGGGTGGGGCGAATTCCAGTACCGTCACGTTTTGAGGTGCACCTATGTATGCATGATAAGGAAATAAACATAGAGAATGCATATAGAATGCAATATGTCATGATGAGGAGCTAAAGGAACATGTAACAAGGTGCAAAAATGACCAAAAGCTTCTATGATTAAGTAAGTAACAGATTATCAAGTATGTGCATACTTCTTCTCTGGTAGAGAGGCTAACTATACAAGCTATACCACTTAAACTGGTACCCTAACTCAGCACTGGGTTGATGGACAGACTGGGTAGTCACACGAATCAGTTATAACTTGGTCACCTGTTGGCCCAATTAAGTGAGTGAGCACTTTCTGGAAAGCTTAACAAATTGCCTACAACTCACTTTTAGACATCACAGAATGATTCCCAACAGAAACAGGTCAAAACAGACAAAGTCTCTAATCTGCTCTGGAAATTCCAGAGAACAAGCTCTTCGCAGCAGTAACTTGCAACAGCCATAACTTCTAAACTATTGATCCAAATGCTATGACATTTGGACACAAGGTAGATAAGTAAATTCGCTGAAAGTTTGTTATAAACAAGTTTCCCAGCAAACTTCATCTTCAAGCCGTTCTTATGAAATCTCTATCAGCTACACAGAATTTGCTCTAGACAAGGCATAAATAGCAAAATAATATTTTAGAACATATTAAGAAAGTAACATTGGTCTAAACCAAAAGCACCAGTAGCTAGAACATGTCTAAGAAACATCATAAAACATCATGTCAATGTCAAAACTCATTTTTAATATCCCCTTTTCTATTTATTTGATTATTTAGGGGAATTAATGAGCATACAGTACCAGTGCTCCAAAAATATCAACAAAATTACAGCATGCTACATATGTTACAACAAGGTTACTGTAAAATTTTCATGGCCATTAGACATGTAGATCATAGTGTACGAAAATGATAAGCTACCAAAGGCATTAAAGGCATAAATAGGAAACCATAGCAATAAGTGTCAAACAGCAGATTTCAGATTTTTCCTAGTTTTAGCTTCACATCGTTAAATCATTCAGCAAGTTTCATCTCAATAGGAGCTATAATCTATTTACTAAAAATACCACAAGAAACTCCTATTTGAACAAGGGATATTTATAACTTCATCATACAGTGACCAAAAATCATACAAAATTTACCAGGGCCTTTTATAGCATAGGTGACATCCTCCTAAATTTTTATGGTCATAGGAATTACAGATATAAAGATATAATGTACCTACTTTTATTAGAGAATAAAAGAGATAATTTATAGTTAATTATTTCTGTAAAAACATGGCATGTTTTATATTTCTAATAAAAACTAGACTAACTCAAGAGCATGCCAAAATTGGAATCTCTCGATTTGGATCTGCCTAGTTCAAGTTATGAATTTTCCAAATTAGCACTAAAATTTGTCAAGACCAAAAATAGGGGGAGAGAGGGACAGAGGCTGATAGAGGGGTCCACGCGTCAGCGACTCTACAGTGAGGGCCGAGGCTTTCCTGCCGGATAACTCGATGACGGCGAGGTCTCGGCGGCAACCAAGGGCACCATCGTGCTCTCCTCTCTCTTCCGCGTCGATTGAGGTAAGTTTCCCTAACTCTACTGCACCAGAGGTGCCTTGCCGTCGGGAATGGCGGCGCGGCGGTGCTGCGAGGCGATACACCGGCGAGATGGGGCCACGGTGACCCAGTAAATCAATCAAGTATAGATTCATATATCTAAAGCCTTTGAATATCAAATTAGAGCCATCTACACTTATGATCTCTACATCATCAACTCCAAATATGCATTTTAAACCAAGATCACAAAGTTGAGCTACGGATAGCAAGTTGAAGTTCAAGCTCTCTACTAGTAGCACATTGGAAATGCTCAAGTCATTGGATATAGCAATTTTACCAAGCCCTTTGACCTTCCCTTTGCCATTGTCACCAAATGTGATACTATCAACACCATTGTCACCAAATGTGTTGTGTGCACCCACTATCAAGCACCCAATGCCTTCCTCCGGCTTTATAATTTACCTACAAAACAAATCAATGTTTATTAGGTACCCATACTTGTTTGGGTCCTTGAAGGTTAGTGACTAAGCTTTTTGGTACCCAAATGGCCTTCTTCTTTGGACCCATAATTGGTGTACCAACAAACTTAGCATGCACACGCTTCTCGCCATTGGTAAGCACATAACAAGAATCGAAAGGAATATAAGGTACATTAGCATTTTTCTTGTTCTTGTTCATTCTATTGCAATTAAGCTCTAGGTGCCCAACTTGCTTGCATCCATTGCAATAATGACTATTGCTCTTCACAAAGCTAGGCTTGTGAGTTGCAAAGGCCTTCTTGCCTTTCTTGGGAGTATAGCCTAATCCCTCTTTGTTGAGAGAAAATCTTTGGCTACCCAAGCACTTTAGCAAGCGGGCCTCACCACCATAGGCTTTGCCTAGGGCGTGAGTGAGCTCATCCACCTCTCTCTTGAGAGTCTCATTTTCAACCTTTAGTGAAGCATCACAAGTGACACCGACACTAGAAGTAGAGGTAGAGTTAGTTGTGGTGGATGAAGACCTACAAGAAGAGTTAGTGGCAACAACAATAGATGAGTTGGGTGATTCTTTAATGAAGTCACATGTTCTGCCCACATCACATGATACAACAACCTTTTTCTTGTTCTCTTGTAACAACAAGGAGTGAGCTTTTTCAAGCTTGGTGTGAGCCTTGCCAAGCTTCTCATGGGCATCCACTAGCCTCTCATGAGTAGCATTGATCTCATCAAAGGATTGCTCAAGAGTTTTTAAATTCTTCGCCAATTCTTTGCACTTCTTGTTTTAGATGGAATAAGTGAATTGGCTTACTCTAACATGTCCATGAGTTGTTCATTAGTGAATTTATTTTCATCGTCACTATCACTATCATGTTCACTTTCACTTTCGCTCTCATCATATTGTACCTTGTGGCCCTTGGTCATGAAGCAAGAAGGAGTGTCGAAGAGTGATGGCTTGTTGTTGATAGCAATGCTAGCAAGCGCCTTCTTCTTAGATGCCTTGTCATCATCACTTGAATCATCATCCGAAGAAGCATCATTATCCCATGTCACAACATAGGATCCACCCTTCTTCTTCTTATTGAAGACCATCTTCTTCTCCTTTTATTTCTTTTCCTTCTTGTTCTTCTTGTCATGCTCATCATTGTCACTATTGTAGGGACACTCCGCTACAACATGATCGGGGGTTTTGCATTTGTAGCATAGTCTCACATACTCTTTGTTCTTGGAATGATCTCTTCTCTTCCTTGTATGATAGCCCTTCTTATTCTTCATCTTGCCAAATTTGCGGACAAAGAGTGCTAGTGCTTCATCATCACTATCATCATTGGAGCACCCCTCATCACTTGATTCTTCTTTCTTGGCTTTGCCCTTGTTCTTGCTCTTGGATGAAGAGCTAGCTTTGAATGCTACACTCTTCTTCTTCTTCTTATCATCATCATCCTTCTTCATGACCACATCATCATCATTGTTATTGTATTGATCTTCAGTCATGATATCTCCAAGTACCTCATTAAGAGATACGCCATTCAATCCTCCTCTAAATATGATGGTTCTCAATGTCTTGAACCTCTTGGGCAAGCACATCAAAAACTTGTGAATGAAGTCCTCATCCTTTACTTTCTCACCAAGCCCCTTGAGATCATTGATGATGACTTGGAGCCTATAGAACATATCCGGTATTGATTCATCATCCTTCATCTTGAAGTTTGAAAGCTTGTCCTTGAGCATGTACAACTTGGCACTTTTTACTGTTGTAGTGCCCTCATATGTTTCTTCAAGCCTTGTCCACACTTCACTAGCCTTCTCAAGATCTTTGACTTGCTCAAACACCTTTGAATCAATGCCATTATATATTGTGTTGAGAGCCATAGTATTCCATTGTTTGTTGGCTCTCTCATTGTCGGTAGGGTTGGCCGGATCAAGGATCACAAAATCATTCTCCGTGACTTCCCACACTATCATTGATTGATCCAAGGTACATTTTAATCTTTCTCTTCCAATAGTCAAAGGAACTTGTGTCATCAAACAAAGGTGTTTGTCCCCAACATGGTTGAACAATATTTGAGCCATAATTTGAGCACCAAGGTTGTTAAGCCTTCACAAAATGGTAACCATAGCTCTGATACCACTTGAAAGGTCCTAACATGGCTAGAGGGGGGGTGAATAGCCTATTTAAAAATTCTACTAACTCACTAGAGCAAGAGGTTAGTAAATAAAAAGCAAAGATTTTTGCTCTAGCTCTAAAGGGGTGTTTGCAAGCCACCTATCCAACAATTCTAGTTGATATGATCACTAGGCACACAAGAGCTAAGGCACTACAAGCTACACTAGTGAACTAGGCTACCCGAGGCAAGACTAGCAACTAAACTAATTACACTACTTTGCGGTAAGTAAATAGAGAGGAAGAGATATTTATACCGCCGTGTAGGAGATGAACCAATCATAATAATGTGAAGTCCAATCACCGGGAGAAATCCAAAGAACAATCACAATGGAGACACATGATTTTCTCCCGAGGTTCACATGCTTGCCGGCACACTATGTCCCCGTTGTGTCGACCAACACTTGGTGGTTCAGCGGCTAAGAGGTGTAGCACAAACCTCGTCCTCACTAGGACACCGCAAGAACCTACCCACAAGTGAGGTAGCTCAATGACACGAGCACTTTACTAGAGTTACCTTTCGGCTCTCCACCGGGGAAGGTACAAGGCCACTCATAATCACTGGGAGATGGCCACAAACAATCACCAGCTCGTGCCAATGCTCCTCCACTGCTCCAAGATGTCTAGATGGCGGCAACCACCAAGAGTAACATGAAAACCACAGCTAAAACGATCCCCAAGTGCCACTAGATGCAATCACTCAATCAAATGCACTTGGAATCACTCCCAATCTCACAAAGATGTTTAATCTATAAAGGAGATGAGTGGAAGGTGTTTGCTTAGGCTCACAAGGATATCAAGTAGTCAAGAATGCCAAGAGTGAGCCCCAAGCCGGCCAACTCATATTTATAAGCCCCTCAAACAAATAGAGTCGTTAGCTCTTTCATTGGGCAAAGCACGGGGCCACCGGACACACATCCAGTGACCACCGGATGCACAGCCCTACGTCTGGTGCACCAGAAGAAGCCATGTGTCAACCTTTGAACCAGGCATGTTGATCTCTAATGGTCAAGAACGAACCAATGGACGCACTCAAGTTAGAACCGGACGCGTCCAGTGCACACCGGTCACGTGCGTAGAGAGGTCTATAAAAACGCATGAGCATCGGACTCACTCCTGAGCGTCTAGTCCCTTACTCGGAGAGGTTTGCAAAATGCGGGGTCATCGGACTCACACCACCGGACGCGCCTAGAGCGTCTGGTGCTCTTAGTCAGAGGCACCCGTAGAAGTTAGGCAGCACCGGACGCACAAGCAAGGTTTAACTCATGTCCGGCTCCTAGCATCCGGTGCCTAACCCTAACAGAGCCACTGACAACACACCGGACGTGCAGGCTCAGCGTCTGGTGCCTTCGTGATTAACGTCCGATGCTCTAGCGACTTCTCCAAACTTCCCACCGGTGCAATAGAAAACATTCCTTTCATTTTCTTGAAAGCGTCGAATCTCGCCGAGCTTGGGCGAGAGGAACCCAAACCCCTCTCTACCCTTCAACCTCAACCTCCTTCTCAAGTTGCGCCAACACCACCAAGTGTATACCAACAAGTGCACGTGTGTTAACATTTTCATAATCATTTTCTTCGAAGGAGTGAAGTTAGCTCACTAGATTCTAAATGAATGCACATGAACAATGATACCTAGTGGCACTTGATAACCGCTTAGCCAAAGAATTCCCATCTTTATAGTACGACTATCGATACTAAATGTGATCACACCCTCTATGGTGTCTTGATCACCAAAACCAAAACCCTAAGCAATACCTTTGCCTTGATCTCCATTGGGTTTTTTTCTCTTTCTTCTTTTCCAAGTTGAGCATTTGATCATCTTGTGGTCATCACCATCATCACCATGATCATCACTTGCTCCATCACTTGGCATGTACCAACCTCATTAAGTCTACACACACTTAGTATAGAGGTTAGTACTAGGGTTTCATGAATTATCCAAAACCAAACTAGGGCTTTTAGCATAGCTGTTGGCTAGGCTAAAGATTATCGACAAAACGATCAAGCAAAAAGAAGAAGCTTTATCCAAGATCTCTATGTCTTTAGCTGATCAAAAGAAGACCATGGCAAGTCTGAAGATTAAGCTTGACAAGGTCAAACATGAGAAGAAAGCCAAGATCGGACAACCGAAGAAGATCAACAACAAATAGCTAAAGTAGATAGCATTCGACTTCAAGCTTTAAATTCTATTAAATCAGCATTGAACATGTAAACTATGGTAGTACTTGCATTTGCTTTTATATTCTATAACTCCAACACACATGATCGTTCCAGTCACTCTTGATTTTCCTTATTTCAAACTTTAATATGAATATTGACAATGATTTATGTCAACATTTCAACTGATTTAGCTCTTCAGGTAAACCCAAGTCATAGACAGGCCAAAGTCTCGTCGGCAAAGTTAGCCAATCCACTCACTCAAAGATTCCTCAATTACAGTCAACTTGGTCGATAACTTTACTCGATCCACTCTCCCAACATAATGGAAGCGTTTCTCACTTTAGCCGATCCACTTTCTCAGCATAATGGAAGCATTTCTCACTTTAGCCGATCCACTTTCTCTAGTGAAATAATTGCACGTCATTCTATCTTCCACTATCCTTTTATAAATAGTACTGACACCACTGAGAGAAAGTGAGTAGAGGACTTCGCTCCCTAGACCGACACCATTGCCCAAGTCTCCTCCACCAAAGACATCATCGCACATTTCTTCAGCGATGAAGATTAAATTGTTCTTTTTTATTTTATCAATGTAATAATACTGAATAGATGCCACTACCCATCGAGGCAGTTTAACCTTATTTTGTTGATCCAACTGTCTCAGTATCTGTGATATTGTCCATCGAGACAATCTATGTTTTTCCTACATCACCAGGAACTTTACATTTTGTTCAATTTTTTCCTCTAAAGGCGATACATATCATATCGACTATTGTCTTTAGTAGTAAAACTTCTCATTTTTTGTACTAAAGGCGATACCTTTCTATATCATCTATCAAAGTCCATTTCAACACTTCAATCGACTAAAGTAGATCAACCCATACACTAGGATATTAATTCTTAAAATATTTTCCATTAACAGCTCTAGAATACTCTTCCCCTTCTAATGTTTCATAAAGATAAGCATTCCCACGAGCCATTCCACTAATGCGATATGGCCCTTCCCAGTTTGGTGACCACTTATCAAACTTACTATCCTTAGATCCAATTGGCAAAATAACTTTCCAAACCAATTCTCCTTTATTGCAAAATCACTTTCTAATTAGTTGATACAATGTTTATGCGAGAAAAAGGTAGCTTACGTATACTTATCTTTTCCATCTATTAAATAAATGATAACTTTATTGAGACTGGTCTGAACACCTATGATCTTAACAAGTTATTTTCTATAAGTGTATTAAATCTATATTCACCTGGTCTAAAGGCTAGCGTGTTTCAATAAATTTGATACATCTTACTAGTTTACTCAACATCCAAATTAGATCTATACATGCATACTACTCGTTGAGGTATGACTGGATCGACTATTTAGCCGATACAGGGTCCATGAAGCACGAAAAAGATCTATTTATTTCATCATAACCAGATTTGGATCTAGTTAAACCTAACTTAATATACTTGAAAGTGGGGTTCGACAATAGAGCTGATAACAAGTAATATTAAGCTAGATGTTGTTTTACTCCCACATTAATTATGGTAAAACAAATATCTCAAACGCACATCACATAATAATCAAGATTAATAGATTAGCTAATATAGGTTTGATTGACTATTTAATAATAATTAATATCTATTAAAATTCTTTACGACAATTCAGGATTTAACCTGGTTAAAGATTAATCTAATCTATCAAATCTGGATTGGGCAAAGTATTGCTATAATAAATAAATCGTTAAGCATTAAGAATATCAATAACTTAATGAATCTACCAAATTGCCAATTTGATAGAGCCGAAAACTAGCTTAAACCAATTACTTATAAGAGTTTGAAACAATGCAGCCTTACAAATAAGATTTAAACCGATAAATAACTCAAATCAAGCTTGACATAGGATCAAATGATGCAGCCGTGATAACCAGATATGAACCGTGACCGTGACCAAAGGTCGAAATCAACCAATGCAGCTCGATTTGTTGAAGGTCTTGTCGAGATCTACTTTTACTCCTACTCCTAAGGTTTGTGGCTGGAGCCAAAAAGGTTTTGTATTTGATTGAGTCCTTTTACAATAATTGGATCTTCGATATTTATAACCCGAAATCAAAAATCTTAACAAAGCACCGTTGACACCTCTAACACTACTTAAGCTAGGTTGTCATCCTCAGCATGATGTAGAGGTGCTGGTATTAAATATATATGCTTTTCTAGAAAATAAATAAAGAATCCGCAAGCGCATAGATAATACTGATGTAGCATTTTAACTAAGAGTAATCCAGGTATCATTATTTATATTTATACCACTAAGAAGCGGCTGCATTGGATAATGAGCAATGAGCATTGCATGTGATCATAGAGAACTTAACCATGTCTTCTATCTCTCATGTAGGTAAGTGTCACATAAGATAAATAATATGAATATGAATATGGATGATAAGTGACAAAAGATAAATGAGAGCACATAGCCACATATAAATATGATAATCATCTCAATAGAGTACTCTAAGTCTATAACACTAGCATGGACTAGGACGATCTACAAGAATAAATCCTAAGTATTCTAACTATATTGTCAAAGCATATAATAATTAGTGCAATTAAACCTAGCATCGTCATAAGAAAAGGTTATACTTATGCATAGTGATATTACCAAGAAAGATCATGAATAGAGTAATCGCTTCCCTATAATAATTGTGTTCTACGGTCCTTATACTCGGGAGGACTACAAAGGACTTAATAGGACTGTCACTTCCGTTGTAACACTCCTAGTGTTATCTTGCATGTTAACCATGAGCATTGCATCAACATAAGCATCATCATGATCACTCATGAGCATCATACCATGATCACATGTCATTTGCTACATATACTATGTGATTGAATTGCTATATGACTTGCTAGGATTGATTGCAATGGATGACCAATGCGCATAAGTGTGCATTGTCTTCCAAAATACTGTAATCATGTTTAGAATAACATTTTGAACAAAGTTCGTGCTGGAGGTTTTGGCCAAAAATGCCCCTAAGTCATGGTTAACCCTAGATGGACCTAGTTGACCCCCTAAAACCTCTTTTCAAAGATGTTTTATGAAACTGGTGTTAGAAACCTTGCATGTCAATGACATCTAAAACAAAGTTGTAGTACATTTCATAATCTACAAAAGTTATGTTAATAACTTTTTATGAAAAAGCATAGAACACACTCAAACTTAGCTCACAAGGCACAAATCAAGGCTGTTTCCACACTTAGCCAAATTTGCCTAAGTCTAAGACAACGCAGTTTCGAGGTAGGGCACTTGAGAGCTTTGTAGGTTGAAATCCAGGCCGATTTAGACTTTGATCCTATAAGCGAACCTATAGATCTCGTGTAGCTCTATCCAGAGAAACAAATTTGAGCCAAAACCATCGAGTAAAACGCGAGTAAAACGTCGACGAAGATCGAGGTTCAGACACGGCCGATGACGACTGAATCGCGCGATTCAGTTTCGTCAGTCGCCGGCCGGCCGACGCGTGGACGACCCGTGGCGGCCGTACGTCGACGGCGACCCCGCCTGTCAGCCTCGACACCGTCACTTGGACGTCACGACGCCACCCCGAGCCTCGGCCGTCCCCATTTCGCCTTCCCAGCGCTCTCTCCCTCCTCCATTTCGCCTCGGCGAGCTCCGTCTTGAAACAGCAGCCTCGCCTGAGCTTTCCTCACCGTCTCCGGCCAAGCCAGCCCGCCAAAAGCTTCGCTAGAGCTTCCTCTACCTCAGTGTCACCTCCTTGGCCATTGTCGATCACGGGTAAGGCGGCATTGCCGAGCTCCGAGCCATTCTCCCTCGCCGGAGTTCCGCCCGAGCTCACCGGCGACGTGGCCAGCCCTCTCTGCTCCACCATTTCTCTCCATTTTTGTTCCTAGCGCTTCCCCTTGACTCGCTGATGCTCGGCGTGAACCTCAACCGGGACGGCATCGGCTGTGCATGCCGGCGTATCGCCAGCAGCGCCGCCGAGCCGCCATTCACAGCGGCGAGCCCCCTAGAGCTCGATAGAGTTAGGGTTTCGCACATTGGCAAGTCCGCCTTGGTGAGAGGGTCACGTTGGTGCCCTTGGTTTCTCCGGAGACCTCACCGTCGTCGAGTTTCGCCGACGATGAGCTTCTCCCCTATCTCTGTGTCGCTGTCAAGCGGGACCCGCTGACCAGTGGGTCCCCCTGTCAGCCTCTCTCTCTCACATCCCTGGTTTACTGTGTAGCAGATCTTGTGATGTTTTGTAAAATCCAATTTTGCTAGGTTCTTATATTAATCTAGTTTTTATTAAAAATATGAAACATGCCATGTTTTTATAGAAATAAATAGATATGATTTAATCTTTATTAAATGGGAGGTAATTATATCTTGTGATCCATGGATCTGATGGCCATGAAAATTTAGGATGTTGTTACTTATGACATGAATAGTCTCTGATAATTTTATCATGATTTTTGGATGTCTGGCAGTGAAGTTATAAATAATTCTTGTTTAAAGAGGAGATTCTTGTAGTATTTTTAGTAAATAGATTATAACTTCTTTTATGGTGAAACTTGCTGAGTGATGTATTCATGAGTAGACAAAGCTAAGAAAAATCTGAAATCTGTTGTTTGACACTTTTTGATAGGGTTTCACATTTATGCCTTTAATGCCATTGCTAGCTTGTCATTTTTGTATCTCACAATATGCATGTGCAAGTGCCCTGAAAATTTTACAGTAACTTTATGATAGTATAGATAGCTTACTGTAATTGTCTTAGAATTTTTGGAGCACTTGTGATGTATGCTCATTAAATCACCTTAATAATTAAATAAATAGAAAAAGTGATAATAGAAATGAGTTTGGACCATGCCATGATGTTTTCTGGTGTTTCTTAGATATGTTCTATCTACTGGTGCATTTGGTTTAAACCAATGTTACATTCTTAATATGTGTAAAATATTATTTTTGCTAATTATGTCTTTCCTAGAGTATTTCTGTGTAGCTGATAGCAATTGTTTAAGAACTGCTTGAAGATGAGGTTTTCCGGAGAACTTGTCTATAACAAACTTGTAGCTAAGTTTGTAGTTTAAAGGTTATGAATGTTGCAAGTAGCTGCTACAAAGTGCTTGCTCTCTGGATTTTCTAGGACAGCCAGCCAATTTTGTATGTTTTAGCATATTTCGGTTGGGAATCATTCTGGGATGTCTAAAAGTGAATTGTAGGTAATTTATTAAGCTTTCCAAAAAGTATCTACTTGCTTGGTTTGGCCACCTGATGCCTAAGTTATAGCTGAAACTTGTTACTATTTAATCTGTCCATGAAGACTAAGTAGGAGTAGCTAAGGATGATTAGCTTGTCTAGTTAGCCTCTCTACCGGAGAAGAAGTATGCACTTACTTGTTACTCTGTGATTCATTTAAGTTTAGAAGTTTATGCTCATTGTTGGGTACCATAAAAAGGGATACCCAAATCAGAGCAATAAAAATCGCAAAAGACGAACTAAGCCATCCACAATTACCAGGACGCGGGCCCCAGCACATCTGCCTCCTCGATCTCGAGCCCAAATCGCGGCTCGCTGTTGGGTATTCTTAACATTATTACCAAAAATAGACAGTTTTCTAATTCTAGTAACGGTGCCAAAAATGCCAAACCTATCCCTCATACCACATAAGCCAAGTTGTCATCCCTAGCATGACATGAGAGACGTGGTATTGAAATAAGCAATTGCTCTTCTAAATAAATAATGAATGGGATCTGCAAGTGCACATATTAATACCGATGTAGCATTTTAACCGGGAAGTATTCCAGGTATCGTTATTTATATTTTTACCACTGGGAAGAGATTTACAATCATCAATATTGATTACAGAATAGAATATGAGATTGAGTATCTATCATTGCATATATAATTGAGAACATTTATCTAACTCTTTCACATAAAAGATATATGAAGTAATGAATAGTGACAAAGATAATTAATCTGATCAGCCACATATAAATATGATAAGCACCTCAATTAGATACTCTAGAAAGTCATTAGCATGGTATTAGAACGAACTACAAGAATATTTCCTAAGTTATTCTTAACTATATAGTTTAGCATTATCATAGTTAGTGCAAGCATACTTAGCAATCATTGCGAGACAAGACTACACCCATGCATAGTGATATTAGCAAGGTAAATGAGAAATATAGCAATCACTCCCCTGTAATAATGTTGCTCTGCCAGCCCAATACACAAGAGGGGGACTATATAAGAATCAATAAAGCTGTCACTATCACGAACTACCCCACGATCTGGCATATTGGGTACAATCGCAGATAAATACGGTATAAGCACCACGGCTACACAATATCTATCATTTACCCATGGATCCGATGGATAAATGCTATACGATCCTAAACATGTATATAGATCCAATCTAACTAAGCCAAGTACATAACTATGATAAACTAAGAACAATATAATCTTTAATATAAACAAGTAGAGCAAAGTCATAAGCAATAAATTGAAGTAGAACAAAGTCATATTCATAATATTGAAGAACAAAGATGATTAGAAAAACAATTAGAAGAACAATTAGAGAATTACCAAGAATCCTCTTGACAGATCCGGAAACCAATCGAAGATTGACTCCTTCTAGTTCTAATCCTATGTAGCTATGCTAATCTAGATGTCTAATTGATGTGGTGGCTCTAATCTTGATCAGAGGCTTCTTCTCCCTTGAAGAATAATGAATTAGGGTTGAGAGGCTCTCTCCTCCAGGGGCCAGGGGGTCTGGTTTTATAGTCCCTTCAAGTGAATATGGGCCATTGGATCAAATCGACATTGATTGAACGGTTATCCTTGATCCTTTAGGTCGGTGGAGATCTCCCCCGAAACAGAGTCCTGATTGGACTCCAGAGGTGGGCAGGCGCCCAGGGCAACTGGGCGGGCACCCAGGTCCTGGCCCCGTTCGGCCTCTGCTTCCTTCCCGTGGCTTCTGGAGTCTTCTAGATGTAAGATAATTGCGCGGCACGTTAATATCTCTATGTAATCCCGATGTGTGGGCCTTTCTTCCGTATTTCCTGGTAACCCGCTGCAGAAATAGACAAATACCAAAACTCGTGGAATTCTATCAGATAAAACCCTAAGTATAGATGTTGATTTCATTTGGATCCTTTTCTTTGTTTACTTGATAATTAAATTTGATACTTAAGGACCGTCAACAAACTCCCCCAAGCTTACCTCTTGCTCGTCCATGAGCAAGGATAGATTAGAAGTTGCTGCAATACTTTTAAAAATTGACGGTACACATGCTTTTAAATAAGGTCTCATCTCTGAGTTAGAGTAAACTGTCAAGACTTAAAACTTACTTACTTTACCTTTCACCATGGGACTTGTAACCGTCACTTCTGTCTTGAGTAGTTAAAAGATAGAACAGTCTAGTCAAGTGCCATGTCTCTTATTCTTGATCAGCTATAGCTCTGGAGTTTTTTGTAGATTTTCAAATAAAACTCAGAGATTCCTCGTATGATTCTCTCAAATCTCTCTTTTGTGGTATTTCTGGATCCTTACCAAGGCAGTGATGGTATATGCCTTCTCTCAAGATATGTAGTATTTGTGGTATAAGGTATAGTGACATTGCCTCCTCTCTCATCCTACTCTAATAAGGCTTTAATATCTGGAGCTCATAGGTGGGAGATAAAGTATACATACTTACAAGACATTTATTGCATAGTCAAACCATGGATCCAGAGAAACAAGTCAATAAGTCAAATTAAGATGTGTATGTGTGGCGAATGAATGGTGTATGGTGATGATGGTGATAACAATGGTGAAAGTCTAATTCTACTTTTGCTCTTTTGAGGGGATACATACCTTCCTTGCTTTTGGAATAGTGAGGAGAATGAGATGCTCTATCTTTTTGTTTTCTCTCAGGTCGGTATCTTGTACCCCTAATTCTACTATCGGACCCTTGTCCATTTTTACCTCTCATCTCACTTTTTCTTTTCTTTCGAGGTTCCGGGCACTTGCCCCTTTTTATTTCCTCGTATTTTTTTCCTTCTTTTTTTTAGAGCACTCATCTCTTGAGATAATATAGCAAGTGGTAGTAACAAGATAACTTGAGCATTTATTTCATAGGGGAAAGACAAAGATGTTTTTGGCTATTCTCTCCAAGATTAGGAGTAGAATATTTTTGGGTGGTTCTGGAGATGGAAATGGATGTATATATGTGGATGGTACTTCTGGAGTAGAAGTAGCATGTGTGGGTGAACGTGCACGTGAAATCTTGATTTAACCACATGACTAGCTCCTAAGGGTATACACAGCTTGACCACACTCAATGCTCATAAGCAGTAAATAGTAAATGTGTGGCTCAAAGTCTAGCAAGTGTTGACGGTTCTTAAGTATCAATTTTAATTATCAAATAAACAAGAGAAAGGACCAATATGCAACTCACACCTAGAATTAGGGTTTGATCTGATAGAATTCCACGAGTTTTGTTGTTTATCTATTTCTGCAGGGGGTTATCAGGAAATAAGGAAGAAAGGCCCACATGTCAAGATTACATAGAGATATCAACAAACCGCGCAATACATCATCTAGAAGACTCCAGAAGCCACGAGACCGAAGCGGAGGCCAAACTGGGCCAGGCCCAGGGCGCCCGCCCTGGAAGCCTGGGCGCCCGCCCCCCTGCTGGAGCCAATTCAGGACTCCTTCGCTCGGGATATTCCACCGACCTATTGGATCAAGAAAAACATAGTACCACCTCGGCTATCGACCCAAAAACGCATAGAAGGGGAGGACTATATAAGCAAGGCCCCTGGCCCCTGGAGAAGACATGGAGAAATTATCATAGAGACTGAGGGGTGCCCTCGAAGGAAAACCTCTTCTCTAATTAATATTTCTTTTTAGGCTTAGCAATCAATGTAAGGTAGAAATAGATCTTCTAGTTTCTACTAGATTGAGAGAGATAGAGTGGAGGTGTAGAGTGGAGGAAGCCCGGCCTGTCGGTGTCTACTCCAAGCTTGTACCTGCGGGATCAAGTTCTCCTAACCCGAAGCTTGCTCCTAAGATTCTTCAGTAATTCGACTTCTAAATTCTAGTAAGTTCTTGTTTTATTGTTCTTATGGTTTATGAGTTTACTTTAATCTCTTCGCGTAGAGTTTAGAGTAATCATTGCTGGCGTAAATGTGGTGTTTAGGCTGGGGTACTCATAGATATTCCCTGACTAGCTGGACCGTGGTAGTAGTGAGGAACGTGACATTTCCGAGCTACCTGTGTAGATCACATCTCGTTAGCAGGAAGGATAGGGTTTATAGGTGCGGGTTGAACATCCTTTGTGGTGTCTAGATTCCGTTAGCCTCCCCATTAGAGCAGTAGATCATCCTTACCAAGGTTAGAAGGAGACTACGGTTGCAGTCTTCTCTATTTATCACTCACATCGAAAGACATTCTTTGTGCCTAAAGGTTAGTAGTAATAGACCGGTTAGTCAGATGCACTCTTTCTCCTAGTGGTAAAAAAATAAATACGATACTCTGGATAATTTCCCGGGTGAAGTGCTCACCGATATCCGTGCGCTTGCGGATCAATTCCTTATTGCGTTCCCAAATATCAACAAGCATTTCTGGCGCCGTTGCCGGGAAGAAAGACGGTTGCTGAGATAACCTGTGTCTTGCTATTAGCTTGTATCTATACTTTTATCTTTTCTTATCTTTTATATTCGTTATTTATTTTTCTTTACTCTTACCTTATGGAAAACCAAAATTCTAAATCGATCCATGAGTCTGCAATCCCTTTAGCAACTGACCTTTTACCATGGGAATCATCACAGCCTATCCAAACACCCCAGTATAAGTTAAGTTCTAGGTTAATTGCCATGATTCAAAACTTATCTTTTTCGGGAAAGGAAGACGAAAACCCTTACCTTCATATTAGAGATTTTGAGCAAACATGTGATTGTCTTCGCATTGAAGGCATTTCTGATAAAACTTTACGTTGGAAGCTTTTTCCTTTTTCTCTAAGGGGAGAAGCTAGACAATGGTACAGTCAGAAGGTAAGTCAACAACAAGGTGAATGGGGAGTTTTACGAGCCAACTTTTGTCTAGATTTCTATTCCCTTGACCGTATAGCCGACCTTAGACTCGAAGTCCTATCTTTTAAACAAAAAGATAATGAAACTTTGGGAAAATCCTGGAAACATTTTTCTGATCTTTTAGAATCTGGTCCAAACCTTAATCTTGAAGACCCTGTTCTTTTATTTCACTTTTTTTGAGGTCTTCAGAAAAATCACAAACAAATGCTGCACACAATGTCTAGAGGTTCTTTCTTTCGCATCCCTGCTGATGAAGCAAGAGTGATCCTAGATAGAATCCTAGAAGCTGAGATGGATAATACCCTTCATGATGAAACCTACGAAGCCGAAGTAGACACTCTGCCAAATTCTTCATCTACTTTAGCTATCCCAAGTTCTGAGCCACAAGAGGAAGAAATTCCACTACCGGACTTCATGCTGGATATAGAATCCGATCTTTTTGCCGATTTTGGAAATATTTCAAACTACCATTCTATTGACAAACCCCAAAATGGCCAGTTTAGCATTTATTTACCAAGTGAATATCAATTGAGAGAGCTTATCTCAGTAATGAGTAGCGAATGGTTGGAGGAATCAGAGCTTTCCTCTGATGTGATCCGTTTGGACACACCCTCTATAACTATACGCTGTGCTTATAATTCTGATCGATTTAATGCTCTCTATAATCCTGTTGTGGGGATCAACATTATGTCTGAATCCTTTGCACTTAAACTATTTAAAAATCTTATCTTAACCCCCACAACAAAGGTCATAAAGGAATCTCCGGGACGATTAGTCCCCAGTCTTGGAATTATTAATGTCCTACCTCTTACAGTAGAAGGCTCCATGGTTCACTTGAACTTCTATATCTTTGATACATGGGACTTCGACCTGTTAATAGGACAACCTTTTAGAAGACTCCTTTATGAAGGTCATACTGGAAGGCTACACATTTCTTTTGGAAAAACTTTTCAATTCCCAATAATAATTTCACACTCCTTAAATAATAAGGCCGAGTCATATCTTTTGCCTGATCCTATGGAGGAGGTAAAGGCTGCATCTCTAGAGCTTTTAGATGAACCAGACTTAGAAGACAAAACTCCTTTCTTCACAGAAGAAGAAGACGAACCTTCTGAGCCTGAACCATTAGATGAGTTTGCAGAAACACCTAGACCCCCCATAGAACTTAAAACTTTACCACCCGGTCTTACCTATGCTTTCCTAAACAATAATCCAGAGTTCCCTGTGATCATTAGCGATAAACTCACTCAGGATCAAACTCTGCAATTAATGACCATTCTTGAGAAACATCACTCAGTTTTCGGCTACTCACTTCAAGATCTTACAGGAATCAGTCCTATGATTTGTACCCATCGTATTCTAACAGATCCTTCTGTTACACCCTCTCGAGAACCCCAACGTAGACTTAACAATACTATGAGAGAGGTAGTTAAAAAGGAAGTTATAAAGTTGCTGCATGCAGGGATTATATATCCTGTGCCGCACAGTGAGTGGGTAAGCCCAGTACAAGTTGTACCTAAAAAGGGAGGCATGACAGTTATTATGAATGAAAAGAATGAGCTAATTCCGCAACGCACCGTCACAGGATGGTGGACGTGCATAGACTATAGAAAATTAAACAAAGCCACGAGAAAGGATCACTTTCCTTTACCTTTCATAGATGAGATGCTAGAGCGGTTAGCAAACCATTCATTCTTTTGTTTCTTAGATGGATATTCAGGGTATCATCAAATCCCGATCCATCCCGATGATCAAAGCAAAACCACTTTTACATGCCCTTATGGAACTTATGCTTACCGTAGAATGTCTTTTGGGTTATGTAATGCACCAGCTTCTTTTCAAAGATGCATGATGTCTATATTTTCTGATATGATTGAAGAGATTATGGAAGTTTTCATGGATGATTTCTCTGTTTATGGAAAAACTTTTGATAGTTGTCTTGAAAACTTAGACAAGGTTTTGCAAAGATGTGAAGAAAAGCACTTAATCCTTAATTGGGGAAAATGTCATTTTATGGTTAGGGAAGGAATAGTGCTAGGACACTTAGTGTCTGAAAGAGGTATTGAGGTAGACAAAGCTAAAATTGAAGTAATTGAACAACTACCTCCACCTGTGAACATAAAAGGAATTCGAAGCTTTCTTGGCCATGCTGGTTTTTATCGTAGATTCATAAAAGATTTTTCATTTATTGCTAGACCACTTACTCTTTTGCTAGCCAAGGATGCTCCTTTCGAATTTGATGATGCATGTCTAACATCTTTCAATTTATTAAAGAAAGCACTCATCTCGGCACCAATCATTCAACCCCCTGATTGGTCGTTGCCTTTGGAAATTATGTGTGATGCTAGTGATTATGCTGTGGGGGCAGTATTAGGACAAACTAAAAATAAGAAGCATCATGCAACTGCTTATGCCAATAAAACTTTGACAGGAGCTCAACTTAATTATGCAACCACTGAAAAAGAGCTTCTGGCTGTTGTCTTTGCCATTGATAAATTTAGATCTTATTTAGTTGGAGCTAAAATAATTGTTTACATTGATCATGCTGCATTAAAATATTTGCTCACTAAAAAAGATGCTAAACCTCGCCTGATTAGATGGATCTTATTACTCCAAGAATTTGACTTAGAAATAAAAGATAAAAAAGGAGTAGAAAATTCTGTTGCTGATCACTTGTCTAGAATGTATTTTAAGAGTCCACAGGAAACCCCCATCAATGATTCACTCCGGGACGACATGCTCTACGGGATTAACAGGTCTGACCCCTGGTATGCAGATATTGTTAATTTTATGGTTTCAGGGTATGTACCACCAGGTGCAAACAAGAAGAAGCTTACTCAAGAAAGTCGTTCACATATATGGGATGAGCCATACCTTTTCCGAGTATGCTCTGATGGCTTACTCAGGAGATGTGTGACCACTGAGGAAGGATGGAAGATCATCGACAGATGTCATTCATCACCATATGGAGGTCATTATGGAGCATTCCGTACACATTCAAAGATCTGGCAGTGTGGATTCTATTGGCCTACAATGTATGAAGACACGAAGCAATATATCAGAAGATGTGGGCCATGTCAAAGGCACGGAAACATAAATACAAGGGATGCAATGCCACTCACCAACAACCTTCAGATTGAGCTCTTTGATGTCTGGGGAATAGACTACATGGGTCCATTTCCTCCATCAAAGAAGTGCGAGTACATCTTGGTGGCAGTTGACTATGTCTCCAAGTGGGTAGAAGCATTACCTTGCAAGCATGCCGACAACGTCAGTTCAAATAGGATGTTTGAAGAAATTATATTTCCAAGATTTGGAGTTCCCAGAGTAGTGATAAGTGATGGAGGAGCACACTTCATCGACAAACGCTTCAAGCAATATCTATCAAGACATGGAATCCGTCACAACGTCGCTACCCCCTATCATCCTCAGACAAGTGGCCAAGCAGAAACTTCCAACAAACAAATCAAGAATATTCTTCAGAAGACAGTAAATGAAATGGGAACGGCATGGAAAGACAAGTTACCTGATGCACTCTGGGCATACCGGACAGCATACAAGACCCCAATTGGGATGTCTCCATACCAATTGGTATACGGGAAGACTTGCCATCTACCTGTTGAACTAGAGTTCAAAGCACACTGGGCCATAAAGAGATGGAATATGGACCTAGATGTTGCTGGAGATTATAGAAGAATGCAACTATCAGAATTGGAATAATGGCGAGAGAAGGCATATCACAATTCAAAGATCTACAAAGAAAGAGTCAAGAGGTGGCATGACAAGAGAATCAAGAAGAAGGAGTTCACACCCGGAGATAAGGTATTACTTTTTAATTCCAGGGTGAAGCTTTTCGGGCATGGAAAACTCCGAAGCAAATGGGAAGGACCATTCAAGGTAATCAATTCATCATCCCACGGAGCTATCACACTTCAAAATAGTGAAGGTACGTTATTCAAGGTAAATGGTCAACGTCTTAAATTATTTTTAGAGCCCAATGAGGAATTAGAAGAAATAGACGTAGTCCATTTTTACCTTCCCATAGAGAATTAGAGCCCGACACTTTTGGCCTGATGGTTTTGGGTCATATATATATTTTTCTAAATAATTTCGCATCTAGAAACGCGCTCGGAGAAGTGGGCCCACAGAGGGGCCAGAGAGAGGGCGGGCGCCCAGGTCAAGTGGGCGGGCGCCCAGCCCCTGTTCCCCCTCGGTCCCGACTTTCTCTGTTATGGAAAATGCACTTAGGGTGATCCGAATAATCCCTCGGATGGAAAGTTTCGCACGCACATCGACGGGAGCAACCCGAACAACCCATAGAGGCATCCTTTTGACCCCTATATAAACAGACCCCTGACCTCAGTTTTCAAACACCAAGCCATCAACCTTTCTCTCCTTCAATTAGAGCTTAATTAGCTCTCCTTCAATTAAAATTTTATTAGTTCCTTGCTACTCCAATGGCCGACAAGTACCACGACGATTGGGAAGTCGTCCCCTTCAACCTCAACATAGAGCCAGTGGAAAACCCCGATGCTCGTGCTCTCGTCCCGGCCAACACAGAGCGTCAGCTAGAAGCCATGCCATTACGCCAACGCAGCTCCGCCCAATCTTACCATGCTCAACCAGTTCTCACCGCACCACCACAACCCCTACTCCTCAAAGGACCATCATCCAAGACGAAGACCACTATCAAGGTGCCAATCGGCACAAGGATCCTTCCACCTAGACCCAATGAGAGGGTCGTTGGAGTCAAGACCAACCGAAGCGGCGAGATCAGCAGCGTTCGCTACACTACGGAGGAGGAAAGGCCTTACTTTGAAGGGATTAGAGCAGCCAAAGTCCGTTTCATCCCTCCAAAAGCAGCCCCGAAGCACTCTCTCAATGCTTTTGAGACACCTCCCAAGCGTCGCAAGACTATAATGGATATTGATGAGGAAGTTCGCAGGCTAGATGAATTATCATAGACCTTCAGTCCTCGATTAATTCCCTCACTAGACAGCTCTCTAACCACAACACCATTATACTAGGCCTTAGGCAGGATCTTGCCAGTGCCAACAAGAAGATCAAGGAATTAGAGCGCCGCTAAGTTATCTAGATTAGACCTTGAGGCAATACATCTTAGTTATCTATCTTTAAATTCAGTTTATGTTTGCTATCAGTTTGCTATTAGTCTTTTGTAATAAATGCCTCAAGATCAATAAAGAGTATTATTATTATTATTATGTCTTGTGTGTCTCTACTTTATTTTTGTGCAAGAAAGCAGAAAACAAGTATGGGGGAGATCCCTCGACATGCCAAACACACTCCAACTACACCACTCCACCACTCAGGTACACACTCTGCACACTTTACTTCATACATACATTTATTCTGGATTATGCAGATTACTGTTTCCGACATGATAAATTAAAAAAAAAGATTAAAATATTTCTAATCATGCTTAATCTCAATCTGTGATATTTCCTGAAAACTTGCAATTATTATAAAATCATTTTAAAACCCTATGTTACTTAAGTCAATATGGAATATGTGATGGTAGATTATGAGTTTCTTATTCTTGATATCATTGTTGCTTGGAGAATTTATTTCAAAATATTCAAAATTCTAGCTACCATCCTCAGTGTTTTATATGCCTGATAAAACTAAAAATATTAATTATGATTATAAAAGCTATCTACTCTGTATTGAGTTTGTTCAAAATGAGTTAGACCCTTGTTGAGAGATTTATCATGCTCCCAAGATCAAGACACTATTTCAGTAAGATTCACTCTTCCGAAGTATTATTGCATTAGAGGCATGGGCTATGCAAAAATAAGATATTTCGAGGAAATAAAAAGGAGCAAGTGCTCGACAACCTCGCAGAAAAAAATGGACAAGTGTCCGGCAGTAGAATTAGGGGTACCTCGGTATCCACTTAAAAAAAATGATAGCCCATGGTCCCTCTAATAAGCAATATGCCAGCAAGAGTTGACAAAGTTCTTAATTTCTAAAGTCTTTGATCTAAGAGTATGACATTCCCCTCCTCGGATCCCGTTTTGATCAAGCAATAAATGCAAAGTAAGAATGCTTGAGAATTTTTGCAAAATTAAAACAGCCTCAGTGAGATATATATAAAAGATAATGAGTGATCTGAGAGAACCTATGAGGATAAAAAGGTATGCTAACTTTCTTTCAAAAATATACAAAAACTCCAAGTGACAGGATTGAGAAGAAAGGATCTTTACTCTTAATCATACACTTCCCTGACTATGGTACACAGTGGAATTTTTAACACCCTGCAATTATAAAGAGAATGTTTTAAATGTTTACCCCAGATATTTTTCTTAACCATCCTTTTCTCGAGGACGAGTAAAAGCCTAAGTATGGGGGTATTTGTTGACGGTTCTTAAGTATCAATTTTAATTATCAAATAAACAAGAAAAAGGACCAATATGCAACTCACACATAGAATTAGGGTTTGATCTGACAGAATTCCACGAGTTTTGTTGTTTATCTATTTCTGCAGGGGGTTATCAGGAAATAAGGAAGAAAGGCCCACATGCCAGGATTACATAGAGATATCAACGCACCGCGCAATTTTACATCATCTAGAAGACTCCAGAAGCCACGAGACCGAAGCGGAGGCCAAACTGGGCCAGGCCCAGGGCGCCCGCCCTGGAAGCCTGGGCGCCCGCCCCCCTGCTGGAGCCAATTCAGGACTCCTTCGCTCGGGATATTCCACCGACCTATTGGATCAAGAAAAACATAGTACCACCTCGGCTATCGACCCAAAAACGCATAGAAGGGGAGGACTATATAAGCAAGGCCCCTGGCCCCTGGAGAAGACATGGAGAAATTATCATAGAGACTGAGGGGTGCCCTCGAAGGAAAACCTCTTCTCTAATTAATATTTCTTTTTAGGCTTAGCAATCAATGTATGGTAGAAATAGATCTTCTAGTTTCTACTAGATTGAGAGAGATAGAGTGGAGGTGTAGAGTGGAGGAAGCCCGGCCTGTCGGTGTCTACTCCAAGCTTGTACCTGCGGGATCAAGTTCTCCTAACCCGAAGCTTGCTCCTAGGATTCTTTAGTAATTCGACTTCTAAATTCTAGTAAGTTCTTGTTTTATTGTTCTTATGGTTTATGAGTTTACTTTAATCTCTTCGCGTAGAGTTTAGAGTAATCATTGCTGGTGTAAACGTAGTGTTTAGGCTGGGGTACTCATAGATATTCCCTGACTAGCTGGACCGTGGTAGTAGTGAGGAACGTGACATTTCCGAGCTACCTTTGTAGATCACATCTCGTTAGCAGGAAGGATAGGGTTTATAGGTGCGGGTTGAACATCCTTTGTGGTGTCTAGATTCCGTTAGCCTCCCCATTAGAGCAGTAGATCATCCTTACCAAGGTTAGAAGGAGACTACGGTTGCAGTCTTCTCTATTTATCACTCACATCGAAAGACATTCTTTGTGCCTAAAGGTTAGTAGTAATAGACCGGTTAGTCAGATGCACTCTTTCTCCTAGTGGTAAAAAAATAAATACGATACTCTGGATAATTTCCCGGGTGAAGTGCTCACCGATATCCGTGCGCTTGCGGATCAATTCCTTATTGCGTTCCTGTGGGGGTATAAACCCCTATACCCTCATGGGCCTATATGGGCCGCACCATCAGAGGTGGCTCGGCCCACAAGATGAAGACGTGCGGCGCACGACTGGTCGGCGTGCACCGCAAGGCTACAAGATTTTGTACCAAATAGGATACATTGCTTGTAACTCTGTCCCTTCAGGATATATAAGGAGGGGCAGGGGTCCCCTAGAGGACAAGTCATACATCATATTCTCTCAACACAAATCAATACAACCAGACGCAGGACGTAGGTATTACGCCAACTCGGCGGCCGAACCTGGATAAAAAGCTTGTCCGAGTCTTGCGTCACCATCGAGTTCGTAGTTTGCGCACCGTCTACCGATAAACTACTACCGTGGGTATACCCCAAGGTAGACTGCCGACCAGCTTTCGTCGACAGTGGCGCGCCAGGTAGGGGGTGTGCGTACAGCTCTCCCGACGAACAAGATGGCCATCATCCCCGACTTCGCGGCCATGGCGGGCGACTTCACGTTCACCGTCAGCTTCAACAACTTCACCGCCATGACCACGGAGGAGGTGTAGATCCGATCTGCGCCAACCACTTCTTCATCGACGTCGGCGGCGGCTTCAACCACGCTGGCTACGACTCCGACTACTCCAGCAACGTCTCCGACCACGCCGACAACGCGTCACCTGCTTCCCTGCTACAAAGGGAGGCAGATCGACAACACCGACCTGCTCGGGCCATCGACCAAATTGTTTGGCCTACTTGCTCTGACCACGAGTCGCAATAATAATCGCCGCGAAGAACGACGCTACGACAACAGCGACCACCATCATGACAAGTCGAAAAGCTCGAAGGCCGGACAATTTTGTCGTCACTAACTAGACTTTCATCCAAAGATAAGTACACTTCTAATATCTTATTTATTTTTGGCATAATATTTTTTATTATTCTTCAAAACAACTTTTTTAGCCGACTAGTTTTTTCTCCTACACGAGCTTTCCAGAGCCGGTACTGTCTCCGACTCCTCCCTACACGTGCACGAGATCCGCCCTCTGCGTTCCGGGTGGTCGGCAGTACTCTCTGACGTGGCTGACAATCCTACGCATGCCTAGGTTCCGCACCTCATGCTGATTGTTGGCTAGACCAGAGCTGGTACAAGCTCTAGGATGAATTAACTACTTGTGCTAATTTTATAACAAAAAATCTAAAACTTATCTCAGTACTGATTTTTATCTAAAGTTTATTTATACATCATGTACTACCTATTCTTTATATTTATTTTTCAGGGGTTTGGCCCAGTCGACAAGCTACGCTCGGGGACTCGTCGACTATTCCCTACGCTGTGCCCGGGGACTGCTCCGACCACCGAGCACGTTTACGTTCCCAACCACGCTCGGGGACTTGTCGACTACTCTCTATGCTATGCTCGAAGACTGTGCCAACCACCGAGCACGTTTACGTTCCCAACCACGCTCGGGGACTTGTCCACCGGTCCCTACGCCGTGCTCGGGGACTGTGCCGACCACCGAGCACTATACGCTCGGGGACTGGTCGACCAGCTCACCAATTTAAGAGCTTGGGGACTGCACCGACCACCGAGCACTATACGCTCGGGGACTGGTCGACCAGCCCACCAATTTGAGAATTCGGGGACTGTACCGACCACCGAGCGTTCTATGCTCGGGGACTGGTCGATTAGTCTATTCAATTGCATACGAGCATGATATGCTCGGGGACTGGTAAATTCAATTTTTTAGACCTTGCTACAAGGCTCATACTTCGCCTTCCAGCAAGCTCGGGGACTACATCGGTACGATGCATCAGGCGATGCATCTCAGTTTCAGAATTTCTTTGAGGACTTTTCTTTTGACCCTGGCACCACGTGCCTACGTCACCTACTACCAGGCTCGGGGACTAAGTGGGCACACTTCACCTTGCGGTGAATGTGCTTGCTTTTTGAAAGACTATACTTTTCAGAAAAGTAAAGTGGGCACACTTCACCAGGAAAGAAATCTTTTTTAATTTGGAGCACCATGCATTCTTCGAACAACCTGCTTCTTTGATGTCAATGTTGATCAACTGTCTTTTGAGTTGGTCAAAATATCGTTGCAACTGTTTGGGCGACTTTCCTGTTTATTGAAGATGTCAAGCCTCGCTGATCGAAGAAGCTCAAGACGGCGTGTTACATCACAATACATGGTGCTCGGGGACTAGCTGTGGGGGTATAAACCCCTATACCCTCATGGGCCTATATGGGCCGCACCATCAGAGGTGGCTCGGCCCACAAGATGAAGACGTGCGGCGCACGACTGGTCGGCGTGCACCGCAAGGCTACAAGATTTTGTACCAAATAGGATACTTTGCTTGTAACTCTGTCCCTTCAGGATATATAAGGAGGGGCAGGGGTCCCCTAGAGGACAAGTCATACATCATATTCTCTCAACACAAATCAATACAACCAGACGCAGGAGGTAGGTATTACGCCAACTCGGCGGCCGAACCTGGATAAAAAGCTTGTCCGAGTCTTGCGTCACCATCGAGTTCGTAGTTTGCGCACCGTCTACCGATAAACTACTACCGTGGGTATACCCCAAGGTAGACTGCCGACCAGCTTTCGTCGACAGTTCCCAAATATCAACAGCAAGCATGTATATATGGCTGTGGTAGGAATTTAAACTCTCATCATACAAGAACTCATCATGCAATATTTTAAAGATTTTCAAGGATAAAATTCTCCAGAATTCTAGCATCTCTAGGAACAGATAAACAACAGCTCAACCCTCCCATATCGTATCCGTTAACAACTTAGACTTCAAATCAAGTTTTCATCCCACAAATTTAGGTCTAGAGCAAGCTTTAAATTATAACAGTTATGTCTAAACTTGAGAGAGAACTTCAAATTTGAAAATTAAGCAGAGCAACTGTTCATCATATCCATGCTAGAGTTTTATTTAGATACAGATTAGCATAGCCACTTTATTTATTTATTAAACACACTAAGTAAAAGATATATATATATATAAGCACAAAATCTTTATTTGGTTTTTCATAGTTATGTATATTTATATAAGTATAAGTATAAAGATAGATAGAAATACTTAGCGGGATAAATGGGGGTGCTCTCCCCCAAAGCTGAATTTTAACGTAATTTCTCTTGATGTAGCTAGCAGGTGGCAGAGGTGTATTTGAAAGTCAGCAGCATTCTGACAGCGATTAGAATGTCCTCCATCTGCTAGTCTTCTTGATTCTTAAATTTTGTCGAGCTCAAATAGACAACAAAGCTTGTGGAACTGATTAAGTGTTAGCATAAATATCTAGCCTTTATCATGTTGAGACTCCTTAATAATTATTACTCCCTATTTTTATATTTTCATTTTATAGAGCAGAAACGAAATATTTACTTTATTTTTATGCCACCACAGTGAATGTACTTATGGGTTTCATGCCACTCATATACTCACATGGGGCTTACTCTTTTTCACATTTTTATTTTATTTTAGAATAGCATGAACATAATTAACTAAGTAAACTAATTGAAATAATTAAAAGGGAAAGGATAACTACCAAGTTTACCTCTTGGCAAGGCGTTCGGTGTTTTTAAGTCCTCCGAACGGGACTCTCCGTTTTCTCAATTGTCCTGGGATTCGTTGGGTGGCGTAGTTGGTACTTCTAGCGGTGCTTCCTCTTCATGTATAGTTATCTTCTCTTTCCATACCTGACTCGGTGCTTCGGTCTCCTCTGAATAATTTTGTTTAAACTCTACGTCTTCTGACCTTACAACTTCTCCTTCATAGTCTGCCCATCCGTCCTTGATGATTTGCCTCCTCTGGTTGCGGTTGCGTCGTTTTCTTACCTGCTTAGTGTTGGGTATTCTTAACATCATTACCAAAAGTTGACAGTTTTCTAATTCTAGTAACAGTGCCAAAAATGCCAAACCTATCCCTCACACCACTTAAGCCAAGTTGTCATCCCCAGCATGACATGAGAGACGCGATATTGAAATATGCAATTGCACTTCTAAATAAATAATGAATGGGATCTGCAAGCGCACAGATTAATACCGATGTAGCATTTTAACCGGGAAGTATTCCAGGTATCATTATTTATATTTTTACCACTGGGAAGGGATTAACAATCATCAATATTGACTACAGAATAGAATATGATATTGAGTATCTATCATTGCATGTATAATTGAGAACCTTTATCTAACTCTTTCATACAGGGATAAGTGTCACATAAAAGATATATGAAGTAATGAATAGTGACAAAGATAATTAATCTGATCATAACTTAGCCACATAATAAATATGATAAGCACCTCAATTAGATACTTTAGAAAGTCATTAGCATGGTATTACAACGAACTACAAGAATATTCCCTAAGTTATTCTCAAATATATAGTCTAGCATTAACATAATTAGTGCAAGCATACTTAGCAATCATTGTGAGACAAGACTACGCCCATGCATAGTGATATTAGCAAGGTAAATGAGAAACATAGCAATCACTCCCCTGTAATAATATTGCTCTGCCAGCCCAATACACGAGAGGGGGACTATATAAGAATCAATGAATCTGTCACTATCACGAACTACCCCACGATCTGGCATATTGGGTACAATCGCAGATAAATACGGTATAAGCACCACACCTACACAATATCTATCATTTACCCATGGATCCGATGGATAAACGCTATACGATCCTAAGCATGTATATAGATCCAATCTAACTAAGCCAAGTATATAACTATGATAAACTAAGAACAATATAATCTTGAATATAAAGAAGTAGAGCAAAGTCATAAACAATATATTAAAGTAGAACAAAGTCATATTCATAATATTGAAGAACAAAGATTATTAGAAAAACAATTAGAAGCACAATTAGAGAATTACCAAAAATCCTCTTGACAGATCCGGAAACCAATCGAAGATTGACTCCTTCTAGTTCTAATCCTACGTAGCTATGCTAATCTAGATGTCTAATTGATGTGGTGGCTCTAATCTTGATTAGAGGCTTCTTCTCCCTTGAAGAATAATGAATTAGGGTTGAGAGGCTCTCTCCTCCAGGGGCCAGGGGGTCTGGTTTTATAGTCCCTTCAAGTGAATATGGGCCGTTGGATCAAACCGACATAGATTGAACGGTTATCCTTGATCCTTTAGGTTGGTGGAGAACTCCCACGAAACAAAGTCCTGTTTGGACTCCAACAGAGGGCGGGCGCCTAGGGAAACAGGGCAGGCGCCCTGCCTCTGGCCCCGTTCGGCCTCCGCTTCCTTCCCGTGGCTTCTGGAGTCTTCGAGATGTAAGATAATTGTGCGGCATGTTAATATCTCTATGTAATCCCGATGTGTGGGCCTTTCTTCCGTATTTCCCGATAACCCCCTGTAGAAATAGACAAACACCAAAACTCATGGAATTCTGTCAGATAAAACCCTAAGTCTAGATGTTGATTTCATTTGGATCCTTTTCTTTGTTTATTTGATTCTTAAATATGATACTTAAGGACCGTCAACAAACTCCCCCAAGCTTACCTCTTGCTCGTCCCTAAGCAAGGATAGATTAGAAGTTGCTGCAATACTTTTAAAAATTGGACGGTACACATGCTTTTTAAATAAGATATCATCTCTGAGTTAGAGTAAACTGTCAAGACTTAAAACTTACTTACTTTACCTTTCACCATGGGACTTGTAACCGTCACTTCTATCTTGAGTAGTTAAAAGATAGAACAGTCTAGTCAAGTGCCATGTCTCTTATTCTTGATCAGCTATAGCTCTAGAGTTTTTTTGCAGATTTTCAAATAAAACTCTGAGATTCCTTGTATGACTCTCTCAAATCTCTCTTTTGTGGTATTTCTGGATCATTACCAAGGCAGTGTTGGCATATGCCTTCTCTTAATATATGTGGTATTTGTGGTATAAGGCATAGTGACATTGCCTTCTCTCTCACCCTACTCTAATAAGGCTTTAATATCTGGAGTTCATAGGTGGGAGATAAAATATACATACTTACAAAACATTTATTGCATAGTCAAACCATGGATCCAAAGAAACAAATCATTAAGTCAAACCAAGATGTGCATGTGTGGCGAATGAATGGTGTATGGTGATGATGGTGATAACAATGGTGAAAGTCTAATTCTACTTTTGCTCATTTGAGGGGATACATACCTTCCTTGCTTTTTGAATAGTGAGGAGAATGAGATGCTCTATCTTTTTCTTTTCTCTCAGGTGGGTATCTTGTACCCCTAATTCTACTGTCGGACACTTGTCCATTTTTACCTCTCGTCTCACTTTTTCTTTTCTTTCGAGGTTCCGGGCACTTGTCCCTTTTTATTTCCTCGTATTTTTTTATTTCTTTTTTTCTCTCTTTTTTTAGAGCACTCATCTCTTGAGATAATATAGCAAGTGGTAGTAACAAGATAACTGGAGCATTTATTTTATAAGGGAAAAACAAAAAAAAATTTGGCTATTCTCTCCCGGATTAGGAGTAGAATATTTTTGGGTGATTCTGGAGATGGAAATGGGTGGATATATGCGGATGGTACTTCCGGAGTAGAAGTAGCATATATGAGTGTACGTGCAAGTGAAATCTTGATTTAACCACATGACAAGCTCCTAAGGGTCTACACAGCTTTACCACACTCAATGCTCATAAGCAGTAAAATAAATGTGTGGCTCAAAGTCTAGCAAGCATGTATATATGGCTGTAGTAGGAATTTAAACTCTCATCATACAGGAACTCATCATGTAATATTTTAAAGATTTTCAAAGATAAAATTCTCCAGAATTCTAGCATCTCTAGGAATAGATAAACAGCAGCTCAACCTTCCCATATCATATTCGTTAACAACTTAGACTTCAGATCAAGTTTTCATCCCACAAATTTAGGTTTAGAGCAAGCTTTAAATTATAACAGTTATATCTAAACTAGTGAGAGAACTTAAAATTGCAAATTAGGCAGAGCAACTATTCATCATATCCATGCTAGAGTTTTATTTAGATACAGATTAGCATAGCCACTTTATTTATTTATTAAACACACTAAGCAAAAGAGATATATATAAACATAAAATCTTTATTTGTTTTTCCATAATTATGTATATCTATATTTTAATATAGTATAAGTATAAAGAAAGATAGATAGAGATACTTAGCGGGATAAATGGGGGTGCTCTCCCCCAAGCTGAATTTTGACGTAATTTCTCTTGATGTAGCTAGCAGGTGGCAGAGGTGTATTTGAAAGTCAGCAGCATTCTGACAGCGATTAGAATGTCCTCCGTCTGCTAGTCTTCTTGATTCTTAAATTCTGTGGAGCTCAAATAGACAACAAAGCTTGTGGAACGGATTAAGTGTTAGCATAAATATCTAGCCTTTATCATGTTGAGCCTCCTTAATAAATATTACTTCCTGTTTTTATATTTTCGTTTTATAGAGCAGAAAATATTTATTTTATTTTTATGCCACCATAGTGAATGTACTTATGGGTTTTATGCCACATGTATACTCACATGGGGCTTACTATTTTTCACATTTTTATTTTCTTTTTAGGATAGCATGAACATGATTAACTAAGCAAACTGTTTAAAATAATTGAAAGGGAAAGGATAACTACCAAGTTTACCTCTTGGCAAGACGTTCGGTGTTTTTAAGTCCTCCGAACGGGATTCTCCTCTTTCTTCAATTGTCCTGGGATTCGTTGGGTGGCGTTGTCGGTACTTCCGGTAGCGCCTCTTCTTCATGTATAGTTATCTTCTCTTTCCATACCTGACTCGATGCTACGGTCTTCTCTGGATAATTCTGTTTAAACTCTACGTCTTCTGACCTTACCACTTCTCCTTCATAGTCTGCCCATCCGTCCTTGATGATCTGCCTCCTCTGGTTGCGGTTGCGTCGTTTTCTTACCTGCTTAGATTCTTCAACGATATAGTTAGGGTCAGTAAAATAATGGCGTACCTTCACTGAGGCGAAGTGCATATGGACTTCTCCAGTTCCAATGTAGATGATTGCTTTAACGGTGCTGAGGAACGGTCTTCCAAGGATGATGGGTGGATCGTATTCATCTTCTCTCATGTCAATAACCTGAAAGTCTGTGTAGACAAAATGATCGTCTATTTTGATTGGGACATCAGTTACTGTTCCTTTAACTTCTCGAAATGTCTGATCTGCCATCTGGAGCTGAATGTATGTTGGTCTTAGGGGCATGGTTCCGAACAAGAGCCGATAGGTGACTGCGGCCATTATGTTGACGCCCGATCCGGTGTCACAAGTCGTCTTGTAGAAGCTGTATCCATTTATGGAGCAGTAGATGCTTGGCATTCCTGGGTCGTCCTTCTTGGTCAAAAATGGTGACTTAAGTTGATGATCTTGGCCTCCATGAACTGCAGTGATCATCTTAGCTGACTCGGTCCACACTTGCTTGTTCCTGTTCCTCCTGTTGGTCCTCTTCCTTGATTCACGTCTAGATGACAGCTCCCGAGGTGTTTAAGAATGGCCTCCCTAAGATGATGGGTGCTCTCTCATCATTACCGGTCTCTATCACCACGAAGTCTGCTAGGGCATACAAGGTACCAACTCGGACACAAAGGTTCTTCAATATTCCTTTTGGAAAACTTAATGCCTGATCTGCAAACTGCAAACACATGGTTGTCTCTAATAAAGGATATGTAAAGAATTTTTCATAGAGTACCCTGGGCATAATGTTGACGCTAGAGCCAAAGTCGCAGAGTGCTTCTGGGATGTCCACCATGCCGATGGAGATCGGGATGACGGGGCGTCCTGGATCGCCTCTCTTGACCAGTAGAAGGTCAGTGTAGAATTCAGTGACGGGGTTACTCTAGTTATTACCTGCATCAAACATGTCTACAAGATTTGTAGATTCTAATCCTTCCGGTTGTGATGGTATACCGGGGTTAGTAGTAGGAACTGTAGCAGCTATTTGATTTAACTGAGATTCAATCATTTTATTAAAGCTAATTTGATTCTTGATGGCAGTAGAGAAATTATCCATTCTATTATTTATATTTTCTAGCATTATATCATTAGATGCCAATTTCTTAGATAGGTTATCCATTAGCTTTCCTTGATTAGACACTAACTCTCTCGGAGGTGGAAAATTATTATTATTGTTGTAAGAATTGTTACCTTGATAATTACCTGAGTAGTTAGGCCTCTGTTGATTCCAACCTTGATTTTGTTGAGGACGGTTGTAGTAGTTATTGTTGTTACTGTTGATGTAGTTCACATCCTCAAGCATCTCAGGGCAGTGATTGCCTGAGTGTCCAGTATCTCCACACTCCTCACAAGTCATGTGAGAGTCGTAGATGTGCATAACTTCTTTCTTATCTCCAGCTCTATCATCGAGCTTCTTCATGAGTAGGTCTAGCTTTGCAGACAGCATGTCTACCTCCTTGAGCTGATGCATACCTCCACCTCTCTTGCGTGTCTGGGTCCTCTCATCATTCCAGCCTTGGTTGGACGCCATCTTCTCCACAAGAGTTGTGGCTTGTGGTATAGTAAGTGATAAAAATGCTCCTCTAGCTGCAGCATCCATGGTTTCTCGGGCACTATTGCCGAGCCCATGATAAAATGTCTGCATTAGTAGCCAACTCTCCATTCCATGATGGGGACATTCTAGGATGTTGTCTTGAAAGCGCTCCCATGCTTCTAGAACGGATTCATCATTTTGTTACTAAAAACTTGTAATCTTCCCACGGAGAGCATTGGTCTTGCCCACGGGAAAGAACTTAGCCAAGAAGTTTGTTGAGCAGAGTGCCCGCGTAGTATTCTTCTCCTTTGTAGCGTAGAACCACTGCTTCGCTCTTCCTAACAGTGAGAATGGGAAGAGGCGAAGCAGTATAGCATCTCTGGAAACTCCTGATATGGTAAATGTACTGCAAATCTCCAGGAAGTGTTGGAGATGAGCACTAGCATCTTCATGTGCCTTCCCACAGAACTGGTTGGATTGCACCATGTTGATAAGTCTAGGCTTTAGCTCAAAGTTTCCGTCGATCTCTGCAGCAGGTCCAGTGCGGATGTTGTCCGTAGTGGGAGCTGAGAACTCGTGGATTGATTTGTTCGCCATGGCTTCGAACTCTGAAGACAAGTTCCGGTGATCTTCTTGATTGGATCAAGCTTCTTGTTGAAGTGTTGATGATCTCTTCTTGAGCTTGGCTCTTGTCTTCTTGAATAACGCTTCGGGATTGTCAACAAAATTTCCTGGAAGATGTCTTCTATTCATACATTCCCCTGCATAAGATAAAATAGGAAAATATCAGGGTAAAACTGTATGAGAGAATTAATAAGCTCAATCATATTAGTGATGCAAATGATAACTCAAAATCTATATCCATTCTTGATTAGTAATCAACCTTCCCCAGCAACGGCGCCAAAAAATGCTTGTTGGGTATTCTTAACATTATTACCAAAAGTAGACAGCTTTCTAATTCTAGTAACGGTGCCAAAAATGCCAAACCTATCCCTCATACCACTTAAGCCAAGTTGTCATCCCCAGCATGACATGAGAGACGCGGTATTGAAATATGCAATTGCTCTTCTAAATAAATAATAGATAAGGAATGGGATCTGCAAGCGCACAGATTAATACCGATGTAGCATTTTAACCGGGAAGTATTCCAGGTATCGTTATTTATATTTTTACCACTGGGAAGGGATTAACAATCATCAATATTGATTACAGAATAGAATATGAGATTGAGTATCTATCATTGCATATATAATTGAGAACATTTATCTAACTCTTTCATACAGTGATAAGTGTCACATAAAAGATATATGAAGTAATGAATAGTGACAAAGATAATTAATCTGATCAGCCACATATAAATATGATAAGCACCTCAATTAGATACTCTAGAAAGTCATTAGCATGGTATTAGAACGAACTACAAGAATATTTCCTAAGTTATTCTCAACTATATAGTTTAGCATTATCATAGTTAGTGCAAGCATACTTAGCAATCATTGCGAGACAAGACTACGCCCATGCATAGTGATATTAGCAAGGTAAATGAGAAACATAGCAATCACTCCCCTATAATAATGTTGCTCTGCCAGCCCAATACACGAGAGGGGGACTATATAAGAATCAATGAAGCTGTCACTATCACGAACTACCCCACGATCTGGCATATTGGGTAGAATCGCAGATAAATACGGTATAAGCACCATGCCTACACAATATCTATCATTTACCCATGGATCCGATGGATAAACGCTATACGATGCTAAACATGTATATAGATCCAATCTAACTAAGCCAAGTACATAACTATGATAAACTAAGAACAATATAATCTTGATTATAAATAAGTAGAGCAAAGTCATAAGCAATATATTGAAGTAGAACAAAGTCATATTCATAACATTGAAGAACAAAGATGATTAGAAGAACAATTAGAAGAACAATTAGATAATTACCAAGAATCCTCTTGACAGATCCGGAAACCAATCGAAGATTGACTCCTTCTAGTTCTAATCCTATGTAGCTATGCTAATCTAGATGTCTAATTGATGTGGTGGCTGTTGACACTTGCTAACACCACTTGAATACTAGGTTGTCATCCCCAGCATGGCACTAGAGTGTACTATGGTATTTATACGCACACAGATAATCCGCAAGCGCATGGATACCGTTATAGCTTTTACCCGGTTAAAGGTTTTATCGTATCCATAGGGAAACGGGAGAACTAATCTACGCTCTAACTTGACCAAGATAAGTAAATAAGTGTAAATAGGAAAGATGGTAGAATCGAATAAGAACAATATTAAAGGTAAGATAACAGTGAGTGATAATATGGGAATAGAGAATAGAGCAATTCTAGTATATGGGCGATAGTAGCAGAATAGAGATAATAACTATGGTTTCTCTACTTCAAAGGGGTATGTCTATGTCTGGGACGAACCATGTGATAAGAGTACACCACAAAGGATGCTTATCCTTAGGCCGATAAACCCTACCCGTCCTTCTAACGAGAGGTGGACTACAGAGGACCAACGTAACTGTCACCTACGCGGCCTACCACACGATCCAGCTAGACAGGGGATATCCACAAGTAATCTAGATCTAAGCACCTCGCTTACACCTATACTACAACTCTCACCTATAGCGTCCTATAGATTAGAATACTTAAAAGAGTTGTGAACCAGAACATACATAATTAGTAATTGCATAATGAATTAGAAGTAGATTACTAGAGTCATCCCATGAGCAAGCTTGATTAGAGCTTGATCATGATGAAGTACAACCAGAGGAAGAACCGACAGTCCGGCCTCTCCTCCAATCCACCCTCGCTCTCCATCTTGCTACTATCTAGATCTACTCTAGTTTAGAGAAGAGAGGAGAGCTCTCATCTCTAAACCCTAGCTTTTGCTCTGTCTATGAATAATGAATAATGATCAAGGGGTGCCTCTTCCAGGGGCCAGGGGGTCTGGTTATATAGTCCCCTCAAGTGAACCTAGGCCGTCGGATCAAACCGACATTGATTGAACGGGAATTCTTGATCCTTTAGGTCGGTGGAACATCGTCCCGAAAGAGAATCCTGATTGGGCTCGGCAGGAGGGCGGGCGCCCTGCCTCTGGCCACGTTCGGCCTCCGCTTCCTTCCCGTGGCATCTGGAGTCTTCTAGATGTAAGATAATTGCGCGGCACATTGATATCTCTATGTAATCCCGATGTGTGGGCCTTTCTTCCATATTTCCTGATAACCCCTTGCAGAAATAGACAAACACCAAAACTTGTGGAATTCTGTCAGATAAAACCCTAAGTCTAGATGTTGATTTCATTTGGATCATTTTCTTTGTTTATTTGATGATTATATTTGGTACTTAAGGACCGTCAACAAACTCCCCCAAGCTTACCTCTTGCTCGTCCCTGAGCAAGGATAGACTCAGCAATGGATTAGAACTTGTTACAATATCTTAAAAATTTGACGGTACAAATTGCTTTTAAATAAGATCTCATCTCTGAGTTAGAGTAAACTGTCAAGAACTAAAACTTACTTACTTTACCTTTCACCATGGGACTTGTAACCGTCACTTCTGTCTTGAGTAGTTAAAAGATAGAACAGTCTAGCCAAGTGCCATGTCTCTTATTCTTGATCAGCTATAGCTCTGGAGTTTTTGCAGATTTTCAAATAAAACTCAGAGATTCCTTGTATGACTCTCTAAATCTCTCTTTTGTGGTATTTCTGGATCCTTACCAAGGCAGTGATGGTATATGCCTTCTCTCAAGATATGTGGTATTTGTGGTATAAGGCATAGTGACATTGCCTTCCCTCTCACCCTACTCTAATAAGGCTTTAATATCTGGAGCTCATAGGTGGGAGATAAAGTATACATACTTACAAGACATTTATTGTATAGTCAAACCATGGATCCAAAGAAACAAATCAATAAGCCAAATCAAGATGTTCATGTGTGGCGAATGAATGGTGTATGGTGATGATGGTGATAACAATGGTGAAAGTCTAATTCTACTTTTGCTCTTTTGAGGGGATACATACCTTCCTTGCTTTTTGAAACTTTATGAGGAGAATGAGATGCTTTTCTTTTTCTTTCCTCTCAGGTGGGTATCTTGTACCCCTAATTCTACTGTCGGACACTTGTCCATTTTTACCTCTCGTCTCACTTTTTCTTTCTTTCGAGGTTCCAGGCACTTGCCTCTTTTTATTTCCTCGTTTTTTTATTATTTTTTTTATTTTTTTCCTTCTCTTTTCTCTCTTTTTTTTCTTTTCAGAGCACTCATCTCTTGAGATAATATAGCAAGTGGTAGTAGCAAGATAACTTGAGCATTTATTTCACAAGGGAAAACAGAAATATTTTTGGCTATTCTCTCCCGGATTAGGAGTAGAATATTTTTGGGTGAATCTGGAGATGGAAATGAGTGGATGTATGTGGATGCGTACTTCCAGAGTAGTAGCAGCATGTATGAGTGAACGTGCAAGTGGATCTTGATTTAACCATATGACAAGCTCCTAAGGGTCTAAACAGCTTGACCACACTCAATGCTCATAAGCAGTAAAAAGTAAATGTATGGTTCATAGTCTAATAAGCATATATATATGGCTGTGGTAGGATTTTAAACTCCCATCATACAGGAACTCATCATGCAATATTTTAATGATTTTCAAAGATAAAATTCTCCAGATTTCTAGCATCTCTAGGAACAGATAAATAGCAACTCAACCTTCCCATATCATATCCGTTAACGACTTAGACTTTAGATCAAGTACTCTTCCCACAAGTTCAGGTTTAGAGCAAATCTTAATTCATAACAGTCATGCGTAAACTTGAGATAGAATTCAATTTTTGAGAACTAGTCATGGCAGAGCAACTATTCATCATATCCATGCTAGAGTTTTATTATTAAGATTCAGATTAGCATAGCCACTTTATTTATTTATTAAACACGCTAAGCAAAAGATATATATATATATAAGCACAAAATCTTTATTTGGTTTTTCATAGTTTATGTATTTTAATATTCTAATATAATATAAGTATAAAGATAGGTAGAAATACTTAGCGAGATAAATGGGGGTGCTCTCCCCCAAGCTGAATTTTGACGTAATTTCTCTTGATGTAGCTAGCAGGTGGCAGAGGTGTATTTGAAAGTCAGCAACATTCTGACAGCGATTAGAATGTCCTCCGTCTGCTAGTCTTCTTGATTCTTAAATTCTGTGGAGCTCAAATAGAGAACAAAGCTTGTGGAACTAATTAAGTGTTAGCATAAATATCTAGCTTTCATCATGTTGAGCTTCCTCAATAAATATTACTCCCTGTTTTTATATTTTTATTTTATAAAGCAGAAAAGAAATATTTATTTTATTTTTATGCCACCATAGTGAAGGTACTTATGGGTTTTATGCCACTCGTATACTCACATGGGGCTTAGTATTTTTTAACATTTTTATTTTCGTTTCAAGATAGCATGATTAACTAATAATCTATTTAAGGAAAGTAAATAATTAAAGGGAAAAGAGAATTCAGAAGGGATAAATATGGATAACTACCGATCTTACCTTTCGGCGAGGGTTCAATGTTTTAAGTCTTCTTGACAAGACTTTTCACTGTGTTCATTCTTCAGGTGCGTCATTTGATTTAGGTGCGGACCTTGACGTCTGCACCTCTTGATACGGTGTCACCCACGTTCTTCGTTTGCCCAGCAGTTCGAAGTGCGGCGTTGGCAGTATCCTGCTCAGTGTGTTTGTGCTTGTAGATCCAGGTCCTTCACTTGGTAGAGTCTGAGAGTTATAAAACTCCTCCGTGTTTTGCTCGAAGTGTACCTGCTCATAGAGACAAGGCAGAGATCAAGTGCATGGGTCCTGTTGGTGGAAAACACCAACAGAACCTAAAGTGTATTTATTCTTCTCTAACCCTAAGCATAGTGAGCAAGACAAAGTTGATAGATGAAAAGTTCATGAGTGTAGCACTTATAACATTTGTCGGATCAGATCGCTCAACCTTATGGAAAGATAATCTATCTATGTATATGTCTTTTTCTTTATATCTCTCAATGATTGAATGTGTACTATTTTAGCTCATATGATTAGGAGTGTGGGATCATGGAGGTAGTACTAAGAACAAGGATTAAAGGACTAAACATGTTGAATCAGTTGGGTTGGTTAATCTAGAGTTGTAAATCATACATGTTTGTCTCTTTTATTTATATGAACGCCAGAACCAAGGAGAAGCTTATAAAAGTGATAGTCAAGTACCTTAAGATGTTACCTTGCTTGAAGAGTGATGGTACAGTATCACCTTGTGGAAGCTTTCCTTTCTTAGCGGTTGTGCATCGTGTTTGTGGCACCCTCCATGGATCATCTCTCTATGATGAATGAGCTATGTCCTTCTTGTGCAAATTGTTAAACTTCATGTGTCACTCTCTTCGTCTGTGATGTGAGTTTATCTCAGGACTTCCCAAATCGATATTGAAAGTTTTTCTGCAGGGGTTAGTCCGACAAAAATATACCAATGTCTACACAAGCAGTTTTTAGTTCAATAACCGAACTAGACTCCATGTCTAATCAGATTAAGGAAGGTTGTTTAACCTAAGCACCATGCTTAATTTAAAAGCCAATAGAAGTATGTGCAGTACTTCCAAACTAACACTTACTAGTAAATAGACAAAGGTAACATGACAGCATTTATAGAGATCTACTCAAGTGGAGATGAAGTAGTGTGATTAGTATTTAACAAATTGAGCATGTCTTAAAGGTAGGAACAACCAACATAGCAACATGGCCAAGGATGTTTGTAAAGTACTCCCCCAAGCTTGAATTTTGCAGAATTCAAGTTTGGATTAATTTAATTCAGTGTTGCATGATGATTGGTTGGACATACCTTGTACTTGCTTGTCATTCATCTGATCTTCTTGTTCCAATCCTAGTAAGGTTAGTGACAAGAATACCAGAAGGAATATTTTTACATTTATCCTTATATGCTCAATACACAAGGTAATGTTGCAAAGAATTAAAAGCTCGTGTTACGTCTGATCAGTGCTTATTTTAGGACACTAAGCTTGTCCTTGGGAAACCATCAATTTATGTCGGTGAAGTGGTTTCCCTTCCAACGCTGACCTAAATCAAGATCAACTCAACGAGATCTGCAATATTTATTATAGACATATGCATCGACAACCGCCCTTTTAAAGTTTTTATAAATAGAAAGGAAGAGGGGGTTGTAGATCTCAAATGTGGTGATGTTGGAGAGACCAATAGATTGGGAAGATATTGCATATGAGCATGGAGTAAACAAAGTGGCTATGAAATAAATTCCATGCTCATTAATGTTATCTTCGTCTCCAATCTGAATGTTCAGAGTTTCTCTTGGATTGGTCTCACTTATGTCCTCTTCTGTAGTTGGATGAATCTCATCTTCAAAGGGAGTCAAGAACTCACCATTTGAAATTGAACCAAAGTTAGAATTCATTAAGGCTTCTTCCTTATCCATCCATTCTACACATTCTAGCCATTTAGAACTTGTGATCAAGAAAGGGGAGGTGTTAGAATTTTCAATATGGCTTAGCTCTCCTTCACTTGATATGTCATCCTCGACATCTTCATAACAGGAACTAGGACATTCTCTAAAAGAACCATTATTGCGAGGATTTGAATTATCCCTGCTTGAAGGTCTCTTATGGAACCAAAAGTCTAAACCATCAGCATCTGAAAGATTTAAGGTCGGAATTTCTTCCTCCCTTGGAGAATTCTGGGGTATTGATGGTTTAGGATCGATAGCTAAAGTTTGGAATTGAAGTGGTTGTGATCTGGCTATCGAAACTTCTTCTTCTTGTCTAGGAACTGGTTCTGTCTCTTTCTCAGGGATATAAAAGCTAGGAGACTTTCCACTTAATAAATCAATCAAATTCCAAGCTTCACTAGCAGGTAGGTGATAGAAGGATCCTCTAGCGGCTGTATTCAAGGTTTGCTTATTTTCCCCACTAAGGCCCTCAAAAAGGTGAATTAGAAGAACTTCTTCTGGAATAGAAAGCTTTGGGCCAGTGAGAGTAAGGTTAATAAAGCGGTCCCATGATTTCCTAAGAGATTCTTCTTCCAGTTGTCTAAAAGAAATAGTCTCACGCCTAAGTTCCGCCACTTTGGAGATTGGAAAATATTTAGAAAGAAAACTACTATATAACTCCTTCCAATCTCCATGAACACTCCCTATTTTGAGTTTGTACCAATGTCTAGCTTTTCCCGTTAAAGAGAACGGAAAGAGCTTCCATTTAAGGGTCTCATCGGACATTCCTTCTATGTGAAGGAGGTCACAGACTCGATAAAACTCTCTTAGGTGTGTGTATGGGTTTTCTTCACCTTCTCCTGAGAAAGGTTGTTTTTGAACAAATTCTATGTATTCGGGGTCTATCTCAAAACTAGATACTATGATAGGCTTTGAAGATTTTGGTGGTTCGAGATGTGTGCCTGTAGGTCTATGAAATTCATAGATAGACATGTTTGAATTCATGATAGACCAAAGATCAAGGATTAGATAAGAAGAAAGATTAGCAGAGATGAGGCAAAGGATAAAAGGAAAATATTTTTTTTTTATTTTTTTAGAAAATGATTAAGCTAGTTCGTAGTCAACTCAGCAACCGTCTCCCCGGCAACGGCGCCAAAAATGCTTGTTGACACTTGCTAACACCACTTGAATACTAGGTTGTCATCCCCAGCATGGCACTATAGTGTACTATGGTATTTATACGCACACAGATAATCCGCAAGTGCACGGATACTGTTATAGCTTTTACCCAGTTAAAGATTTTATCGTATCCACAGGGAAACGGGAGAACTAATCTACGCTCTAACTTAACCAAGACAAGTAAATAAGTGTAAATAGGAAAGATGGTAGAATCGAATAAGAACAATATTAAAGGTAAGATAACAGTGAGTGATAATATGGGAATAGAGAATAGAGCAATTCTAGTATATGGGCGATGGTAGCAGAATAGAGAGAATAACTATGGTTTCTCTACTTCAAAGGGGTATGTCTATGTCTGGGACGAACCATGTGATAAGAGTACACCACAAAGGATGCTTATCCTTAGGCCGATAAACTCTACCCGTCCTGCTAACGAGAGGTGGACTACAGAGGACCAATGTAACTGTCACCTACGCGGCCTACCACACGATCCAGCTAGACAGGGGATATCCACAAGTAATCTAGATCTAAGCACCTCGCTTACACCTATACTACAACTCTCACCTATAGCGTCCTATAGATTAGAATACTTAAAAGAGTTGTGTACCAGAACATACATAATTTGTAATTTCATAATGAATTAGAAGTAGATTACCAGAGTCATCCCATGAGCAAGCTTGATTAGAGCTTGATCATGACGAAGTACAACCGGAGGAAGAACCGACAGGCCGGCCTCTCCTCCAATCCTCCCTCGCTCTCCATCTCGCTACTATCTATATCTACTCTAGTTTGGAGATGAGAGGAGAGCTCTCATCTCTAAACCTTAGCTTTTGCTCTGTCTATGAATAATGAATAATGATCAAGGGGTGCCTCTTCTAGGGGCCAGGGGGTCTGGTTATATAGTCCCCTTAAGTGAACCTAGGCCGTCGGATCAAACCGACATTGATTGAATGGTTATTCTTGATCCTTTAGGTCGGTGGAACATCGTCTCGAAAGAGAGACCTGATTGGGCTCGGCAGGAGGGCGGGCGCCCAGGGAAGGAGGGCAGGCGCCCTGCCTCTGGCCCCGTTCGGCCTCCGCTTCCTTCCCGTGGCTTCTGGAGTCTTCTAGATGTAAGATAATTGCGCGGCACGTTGATATCTCTATGTAATCCCGACATGTGGGCCTTTCTTCCGTATTTCCTGATAACCCCCTGCAGAAATAGACAAACACCAAAACTTATGGAATTCTGTCAGATAAAGCCTTAAGTCTAGATGTTGATTTCATTTGGATCCTTTTCTTTGTTTATTTGATGATTATATTTGGTACTTAAGGACCGTCAATAGTGGCTCTAATCTTCATCAGAGGCTTCTTCTCCCTTAAAGAATAATGAATTAGGGTTGAGAGGCTCTCTCCTCCAGGGGCCAGGGGGTCTGGTTTTATAGTCCCTTCAAGTGAATATGGGCCGTTGGATCAAACCGACATTGATTGAACGGTTATCCTTGATCCTTTAGGTCGGTGGAGATCTCCCCTAAAACAGAGTCCAGATTGGACTCCAGAGGTGGGCAGGCGCCCAGGGCAACTGGGCGGGCGCCCAGGTCCTGGCCCCGTTCGGCCTCCGCTTCCTTCCCATGGCTTCTGGAGTCTTCTAGATGTAAGATAATTGCGCGGCACGTTGATATCTCTATGTAATCCCGAAGTGTGGGCCTTTCTTCCGTATTTCCTGATAACCCCCTGCAGAAATAGACAAACACCAAAACGTGACAGGCGCAGTGACTCCCATATCGCAGCAGGGCATGGTGGCGACTATTCCACCACCCTGATCACTGCAGCCTCACTTCTTTCACTGTGACCTTACCTCTTTTTACTGTGGTGTACCGCCTCACAGTAAAAGGGGAATGGGAGAGGCTAATCAGCATCACTATTTGCTGTCTTCTCTCACTGTTAACATGACAGGCTGCACTATCGCCGATCCGACCCCCACGACTCCAACAGGGCTCGGCAACTCCCCACAGCAGCAACCATACTGTCGAGGACGGGATGGGCAAGCTTCTACAGGGTCGGGACTGTTACTCCTCCACTCAGTAGAAAAAATCTCCAAACCCTCATGTAAGTACCTACCTCCCCTTGAGGCTATAAAAGGGGAGCCATGGCTCACGATCAAGATAGGTTCACGAACAAGTTCAGCCACGTAACACACACACACACTTCACAGCTCCAAGCTAGTTCACTCAAAGAGTAGCAACCAAAGCCGAGACCTGGGACTTAGCCCTCTCTCGCAACCTGCTTGTACTCCCCTACTACAAGCACCTTTGGGTGCAAGGCAATACAGACCCCCGATCTCACTGGACGTAGGGCATCTTTGGCCTGAACCAGTATAAATTCTCTGTGTTCCACTTGCATCACCATCCGGGCTTAGGTAGTCACGCATACTTATACTCGTTTGTGTCTAGACCACGAGTCTAGACACCGACAGTTGGCGCGCCAGGTAGGGGCCTTTTGCGTGACATTCACCTTTACCTACTGGGGAAAGCCTGGATGGCAGACGGATTCCACCCACTCCGCCTCAGCACCATCATGATGTTTGGGAGTTTGGAGTTCATGTCGCTCGGCTCTGGCTATGACATGGTCCTCCTCCCACCACGTGGTGACGCTGAGTCTCGTCCCGAGCCAATCCCACCGCAGTCAGTGCATGGGAGGCGCTTGGGGCACCATGCGGGGGGTGCCCGGAGGGTGCGTCAGAAGTCTAGGATCTCTGGCCCTACCACTGAGGCAAGGGTCCGCCCGGCCCTCCCCCCGCATATTCCTCACCAGATCGCCCACTCCTCCGGCCCGACACGCGCTAGAGGAAGGGCCCGCGGAGCATCAAGCTCCACTCCATAGACCAACAGGGGATCATCACGACCTCCTATTCTGCCCCGATCAAAGGGGAAGGCACGGCTCCCGCCCGCTCCCCAGAGGGGGACAAAGGGGCCTCATCATCTCGTCCGCCTCAACCTACGGATGGAGGAGAGACAGCGGCACCTCCCGAGCTCCCTTTCGGGCTCAGGAACGCAGCCGCCACTTACGCCTCTTCCGTGAGCACTTCGTTAAGTGCGTACGCGGATCTTCCACGGCACCACTTCAGATCTACCCTGGACCTCATCGCTACACCACCCGTTTCGTCGTACCCAGAGGATTCCACCTCAGGCGATGACGAGTGGGCCGGCGCTGACTTTTCCAGGTGTGGCGACCTGGAAACTTTCATGTGCTTCTTGGAGGCCAGCAACTATTGCCTCGGTTACTCCGACTCCGATGACGGCGGCTATGATACACCTTGAGGTCGGAGGAGCGCCCCACAACGCTCAAGGGGGTGCAGGACCCTCTAGGCAGGGGAACGCCACTCCACCTCCCAACCCGACTCCGGGTGCCCATCCTGGAGCCCGCGGAGTAGCATCAGCCCCCGGAGGAGGACAGTGCCCTGATCTCAAGCAGCTCAATGAGCTGGAGGCCAGGCTCGAAGAAGAGCACGTACGCCTCCGCCAACTCCGAGAGACCCTGGTCGAAGACCCATCCGGCCGCGGGGACGGGGGTGAAGCTAGACGCCGCGCCCGGGACGTCAACTGCCGCATCATCGAGGACGAAGGGGGTGATAACCCCCCGGGCTTCAGCATGGCTAGCCAGAACATGATGGCTGCCGTGCTCCTCCTCAGGGCGATGCCCAAACCGTCGACTCCTGAGGAGAGAAGAGTGCGCCAGGGGCTACGTGGCCTCCTGGAGCAAGCTGTGGTGCAGAACGCAGAAAGTTCTGCGTCACAGTCCCATGGCACGAGACGCCAAGGGGACCGACCCCCTCCTAACAAGGCACCAACGGTGCAGGGTCTGCCGCTCCCTAACCTGCAAGGGGGCAACAGGGCCCCATCTTTCCACGAACGCGTCAGGGCCGACGCGGACGTCCGGGCTACCCTCGAGGTCAGACGGTGTGACAGGGACGAGGTCGAGTCTCGACGCTATCGACCGCGTCGAGGCGGGAGATATGACCCCGACCACGATCGCAGCACGTCGCCAGAGCCTCCTGGCCCCCGCGTCTTCAGCGAGGCCATACGCAGGGCCAAGTTCCCAGCGCGATTCCGACAGCCCGCCAACCTCACCAAGTACTCAGGGGAAACCAACCCTGAGCTCTGGCTGGTGGATTACCGCCTAGCGTGTCAGCTAGGTGGAGCAGACGATGACCTGCTCATCATCCGCAACCTCCCACTGCACCTGGCCGATACGGCCAGAGCATGGCTCGAGCATCTCCCTGAGCGCATGATCCACGACTGGGCCGACCTGGTCAAGATCTTCGTCGGGAACATATGTGCGCCATGGGAACTCCTGGGACCTTAGGAGCTGCCGACAGAAGCCCGATGAGTCCCTCCATGACTTCATTAGGCGATTCTCCAAGCAGTGCACCGAGCTCCCCAACATCACGGACTTCGACGTCATTGGAGCCTTCATCTCCGATACCACCTGCAAGGAACTGGTACACGAGCTCGGTCGCAAGACCCCCACGAGCACCAGCCAGCTGCTCGACATCGCCACCAACTTTGCCTCAGGCAAAGAGGCAGTTGGTGCCATTTTCTTCGACGGCGCAGCCAAGGGGAAACAGAAGGCTGTGGCCACCGAGGCCTTGGGCTCACGCGACCCTAAGAAGAAGAAGAAGGGTCGCAAGGGGAAGCAGGGTCAGTGAGACGACAACCTAGTTGCCGCGGCAGAACGCAAGAACCCCAAGCGGGCTCCTGCTGGCCCCGGTCTCTTCGACGAGATGTTGAAGAAGTCGTGCCCCTATCACAGGGGACCAACCAAGCACACCCTTGAGGAGTGCACTGTCCTGCGTCGGTATTACGCCGATATCATAAAAAAGGAGGGCGCTGAAGAGCCCCCAAAGGACGACGACCCTCAGGGGGAAGGCTTCCCCAAGGTCAAGAACTGCCTCTTGATCTTTGGGGGACGTGCGGCTCGCCTCACCGCATGTCAGAGGAAACACGAACTCCGAGAAGTTTGCGCAGTCAGCACAGCTGTGCCCTCGTACCTCAAGTGGTCTGAGAGCGCGATCACTTTCGACCGACAGGATCACCCGAATCGGATCCCCAATCCCGGGAGCTATCCTTTGATCGTCGACCCCATCATCGACGAGACTCATCTCAGCAAGGTGCTGATGGACAGAGGCAGCGGCCTCAACATCCTTTACGGCGAGACTCTGGCCCTCATGGGGATCAGCAAGACCCGGCTGAGGAACGACACATCACCATTCCACGGAGTGGTACCGGGACATCGTGCCCACCCCCTCGGGCAGATTGATCTGCCCATCTGCTTTGGGACCCCCGATAACTTTAGACGGGAGGTTCTCACTTTCGACGTGGTCGGGTTCCCAGGAACCTACCACGCGATCCTAGGACGACCATGCTACGCCAAGTTCATGGCCGTCCCCAACTACACCTACCTCAAGCTCAAGATGCCAGGGCCAAAAGGCATCATCACCGTCAGCACGACCAGTCAGCATGCCTATCAGTGCGACGTCGAGTGCATTGAGCAGGCCAAGGCTCTAGCTGAGTCTCTGGCAATCCTCACCGGCCTCGGTGACTATCACCAGGACATCCCCGACCCCAAGCGTCACGCCGGGAGCTTCGAGCCGGCGGAGGAGACCAAGCTAGTCTTCCTCCACCCCAGAACCTCTGAGGGCAGGGCGTTGAGGACCAGCTCCAGCCTCGGCCCCAAAT